>NW_027514665.1:0-145549 GCF_048772815.1 Callospermophilus lateralis | reverse complement strand
GGGGTGGCCAAGCTTCCAAAAAACTACTAGTTTGCTGAAATCTCAGCAAACATTTTTTCACCAAATCTTGATGATACTTGGTGGTAATGATAAGTTCACTAATCCCACTTGGATGCCCAATTTTTATTCTTCTAGGTTGAAGCGTTCGTTTCCAGTAACAGTTTGAATTTTTAGGTTTCACTCTGTTTTCTGCTATATAGTTAGATGTGTTTGAAACTCTAAATCAAACACGGTTTGTGCTAGCTCCTTGAAACTTGACCAAATGAAGTAGTTCTAAGTTCTCTCTGTAAGGTTTGTTTCCTCTTGAGGTACCCCATGCAGAGACTGGTGAAAAACACTTTCGTTTGAAAGGGGTTGCCAAGCTTCCAAAATATCTCAGCAAATATTTTTTCACCAAATCTGGATGATACTTGGTGGTAATGATCAGTTCACTAATCCCACTTGGCTGCCCAATTTTTATTCTTCTAGGTTGAAGCGTTCGTTTCCAGTAACAGTTTGAATTTTTAGGTTTCACTCTGTTTTCTGCTATATAGTTAGATGTGTTTGAAACTCTAAATCAAACACGGTTTGTGCTACCTCCTTGAAACTTGACCAAATAAAGCAGTTCTAAGTTCTATCTCTATGGTTTGTTTCCTCTTGAAGTACCCCATGCGGAGACTGGCGAAAAACACTTTGGTTTGAAAGGGGTTGCCAAGCTTCCAAAAAACTACTAGTTTGCTGAAATCTCAGCAAACATTTTTTCACCAAATCTGGATGATACTTGGTGGTAATGATAAGTTCACTAATCCCACTTGGCTGCCCAATTTTCATTCTTCTAGGTTGAAGCATTCGTTTCCAGTAACAGTTTGAATTTTTAGGTTTCACTCTGTTTTCTCCTACATAGATAGCTGTGTTTGGAATTCTAGTCAAACACGGTTTGTCCTAGCTCCTTGAAACTTGACCAAATGAAGTAGTTCTAAGTTCTATCTGTATGGTTTGTTTCCTCTTAAGGTACCCCATGCAGAGACTGGCGAAAAACACTTTCCTTTGAAAGGTGTGGCCAAGCTTCCAAAAAACTACTAGTTTGGTGAAATCTCAGCACACATTTTTTCACCAAATCTTGATGATACTTGGTGGTAATGATAAGTTCACTAATCCCACTTGGATGACCAATTTTTATTCTTCTAGGTTGAAGCGTTCATTTCCAGTAACAGTTTGAATTTTTAGGTTTCACTCTGTTTTCTGCTATATAGTTAGATGTGTTTGAAACTCTAAATCAAACACGGTTTGTGCTAGCTCCTTGAAACTTGAGCAAATGAAGTAGTTCTAAGTTCTATCTGTATGGTTTGTTTCCTCTTGAGGTACCCCATGCAGAGACTGGTGAAAAACACTTTCGTTTGAAAGGGGTTGCCAAGCTTCCAAAAACTACAAGTTTGCTGAAATCTCAGCAAATATTTTTTCACCAAATCTGGATGATACTTGGTGGTAATGATCAGTTCACTAATCCCACTTGGCTGCCCAATTTTTATTCTTCTAGGTTGAAGCGTTCGTTTCCAGTAACAGTTTGAATTTTTAGGTTTCACTCTGTTTTCTGCTATATAGTTAGATGTGTTTGAAACTCTAAATCAAACACGGTTTGTGCTAGCTCCTTGAAACTTGACCAAATAAAGCAGTTCTAAGTTCTATCTCTATGGTTTGTTTCCTCTTGAAGTACCCCATGCGGAGACTGGCGAAAAACACTTTCGTTTGAAAGGGGTTGCCAAGCTTCCAAAAAGCTACTAGTTTGCTGAAATCTCAGCAAACATTTTTTCACCAAATCTGGATGATACTTGGTGGTAATGATCAGTTCACTAATCCCACTTGGCTGCCCAATTTTCATTCTTCTAGGTTGAAGCATTCGTTTCCAGTAACAGTTTGATTTTTAGGTTTCACTCTGTTTTCTCCTACATAGATAGCTGTGTTTGGAATTCTAGTCAAACACGGTTTGTCCTAGCTCCTTGAAACTTGACCAAATGAAGTAGTTCTAAGTTCTATCTCTATGGTTGTTTCCTCTTGAAGTACCCCATGCAGGGACTGGCAAAAAACACTTTCGTTTGAAAGGGTTGCCAAGCTTCCAAAAAACTACTAGTTTGCTGAAATCTCAGCAAACATTTTTTCACCAAATCTTGATGATACCTGGTGGTAATGATCAGTTCACTAATCCCACTTGGCTGCCCAATTTTTATTCTTCTAGGTTGAAACATTCGTTTCCAGTAACAGTTTGAATTTTTAGGTTTCACTCTGTTTTCTCCTACATAAATAGCTGTGTTTGGAATTCTAAATCAAACACGGTTTGTGCTAGCTCCTTGAAACTTGACCAAATTAAGTAGTTCTAAGTTCTATCTCTATGGTTTGTTTCCTCTTGAAGTACCCCATGCAGAGACTGGCGAAAAACACTTTCGTTTGAAAGGGGTTGCCAAGCTTCAAAAAAACTACTAGTTTGCTGAAATCTCAGCAAACATTTTTTCACCAAATCTTGATGATACTTGGTGGTAATGATCAGTTCACTAATCCCACTTGGCTGCCCAATTTTTATTCTTCTAGGTTGAAGCGTTCGTTTCCAGTAACAGTTTGAATTTTTAGGTTTCACTCTGTTTTCTGCTACATAGTTAGATGTGTTTGAAACTCTAAATCAAACACGGTTTGTGCTAGCTCCATGAAACTTGACCAATTGAAGTAGTTCTAAGTTCTATCTGTATGGTTTGTTTCCTCTTGAGGTACCCCATCCAGAGACTGGCGAAAAACACTTTCGTTGGAAAGGGGTGGCCAAGCTTCCAAAAAACTACTAGTTTGGTGAAATCTCAGCAAACATTTTTTCACCAAATCTTGATGATACTTGGTGGTAATGATCAGTTCACTAATCCCACTTGGCTGCCCAATTTTCATTCTTCTAGGTTGAAGCATTCGTTTCCAGTAACAGTTTGAATTTTTAGGTTTCACTCTGTTTTCTCCTACATAGTTAGCTGTGTTTGGAATTCTAAATCAAACACGGTTTGTGCTAGCTCCTTGAAACTTGACCAAATGAAGTAGTTCTAAGTTCTATCTCTATGGTTTGTTTCCTCTTGAAGTACCCCATGCAGAGACTGGGGAAAAACACTTTAGTTTGAAAGGGGTTGCCAAGCTTCCAAAAAACTACTAGTTTGGTGAAATCTCAGCAAACATTTTTTCACCAAATCGTGATAATACTTGGTGGCGATGATAAGTTCACTAATCCCACTTGGATGCCCAATTTTTATTCTTCTAGGTTGAAGCGTTCGTTTCCAGAAACAGTTTGAATTTTTAGGTTTCACTCTGTTTTCTGCTATATAGTTAGATGTGTTTGAAACTCTAAATCAAACACGGTTTGTACTAGCTCCTTGAAACTTGACCAAATAAAGCAGTTCTATGTTCTATCTCTATGGTTTGTTTCCTGTTGAAGTACCCCATGCGGAGACTGGCGAAAAACACTTTCGTTTGAAAGGGGTTGCCAAGCTTCCAAAAAACTACTAGTTTGCTGAAATCACAGCAAACATTTTTTCACCAAATCTGGATGATACTGGTGGTAATGATCAGTTCACTAATCCCACTTGGATGCCCAATTTTCATTCTTCTAGGTTGAAGCATTCGTTTTTAGTAACAATTTGAATTTTTAGGTTTCACTCTGTTTTCTCCTACATAGATAGCTGTGTTTGGAATTCTAGTCAAACACGGTTTGTGCTAGCTCCTTGAAACTTGACCAAATGAAGTAGTTCTAAGTTCTATCTCTATGGTTTGTTTCCTCTTGAAGTACCCCATGCAGAGACTGGCGAAAAACACTTTCGTTTGAAAGGGGTTGCCAAGCTTCCAAAAAACTACTAGTTTGCTGAAATCTCAGCAAACATTTTTTCACCAAATCTTGATGATACTTGGTGGTAATGATCAGTTCACTAATCCCACTTGGCTGCCCAATTTTTATTCTTCTAGGTTGAAGCGTTCGTTTCCAGTAACAGTTTGAATTTTTAGGTTTCACTCTGCTTTCTGCTATATAGTTACATGTGTTTGAAACTCTAAATCAAACACGGTTTGTGCTAGCTCCTTGAAACTTGACCAAATGAAGTAGTTCTAAGTTCTATCTCTATGGTTTGTTTCCTCTTGAAGTACCCAATGCAGAGACTGGCGAAAAACACTTTCGTTTGAAAGGGGTTGCCAAGCTTCCAAAAAACTACTAGTTTGCTGAAATCTCAGCAAATATTTTTTCACCAAATCTGGATGATACTTGGTGTTAATGATCAGTTCCCTAATGCCACTTGGCTGCCCAATTTTTATTCTTCTAGGTTGAAGCGTTCGTTTCCAGTAACAGTTTGAATTTTTAGGTTTCACTCTGTTTTCTGCTATATAGTTAGATGTGTTTGAAACTCTAAATCAAACACGGTTTGTGCTAGCTCCTTGAAACTTGACCAAATGAAGTAGTTCTAAGTTCTCTCTCTATGGTTTGTTTCCTCTTGAAGTACCCCATGCAGAGACTGGCGAAAAACACTTTCGTTTGAAAGGGGTTGCCAAGCTTCCAAAAAACTACTAGTTTGATTAAATCTCAGCAAACATTTTTTCACCAAATCTTGATGATACTTGGTGGTAATGATCAGTTCACTAATCCCACTTGGCTGCCCAATTTTCATTCTTCTAGGTTGAAGCATTCGTTTCCAGTAACAGTTTGAATTTTTAGGTTTCACTCTGTTTTCTCCTACATAGATAGCTGTGTTTGGAATTCTAAATCAAACACGGTTTGTGCTAGCTCCTTGAAACTTGACCAAATGAAGTAGTTCTAAGTTCTATCTCTATGGTTTGTTTCCTCTTGAAGTACACCATGCATTGACTGGCGAAAAACACTTTCGTTTGAAAGGGGTTGCCAAGCTTCCAAAAAACTACTAGTTTGCTGAAATCTCAGCAAACATTTTTTCACCAAATCTTGATGATACTTGGTGGTAATGATCAGTTCACTAATTTCACTTGGCTGCCCAATTTTCATTCTTCTAGGTTGAAGCATTCGTTTCCAGTAACAGTTTGAATTTTTAGGTGTCACTCTGTTTTCTCCTACATAGATAGCTGTGTTTGGAATTCTAAATCAAACAGGGTTTGTAATAGCTCCTTGAAACATGACCAAATGAAGTAGTTCTAAGTTCTATCTCTATGGTTTGTTTCCTCTTGAAGTACCCCATGCAGGGACTGGCAAAAAACACTTTCGTTTGAAAGTGGTTGCCAAGCTTCCAAGAAACTACTAGTTTGCTGAAATCTCAGCAAACATTTTTTCACCAAATCTTGATGATATTTGGTGGTAATGATCAGTTCACTAATCCCACTTGGCTGCCCAATTTTTATTCTACTAGGTTGAAGCATTCGTTTCCAGTAACAGTTTGAATTTTTAGGTTTCACTCTGTTTTCTGCTATATAGTTAGATGTGTTTGAAACTCTAAATCAAACACGGTTTGTGCTAGCTCCATGAAACGTGACCAAATGAAGTAGTTCTAAGTTCTATCTGTATGGTTTGTTTCCTCTTGAGGTACCCCATGCAGAGACTGGCGAAAAACACTTTCGTTTGAAAGGGGTGGCCAAGCTTCCAAAAAACTACTAGTTTGGTGAAATCTCAGCAAACATTTTTTCACCAAATCGTGATGATACTTGGTGGCGATGATAAGTTCACTAATTCCACTTGGATGCCCAATTTTTATACTTCTAGGTTGAAGCGTTCGTTTCCAGTAACAGTTTGAATTTTAAGTTTCACTCTGTTTTCTGCTATATAGTTAGATGTGTTTGAAACTCTAAATCAAACACGGTTTGTCCTAATTCCTTGAAACTTGACCAAATGAAGTAGTTCTAAGTTCTATCTCTATGGTTTGTTTCCTCTTGAAGTACCCCATGCAGAGACTGGCGAAAAACACTTTCGTTTGAAAGGGGTTGCCAAGCTTCCAAAAAACTACTAGTTTGCTGAAATCTCAGCAAATATTTTTTCACCAAATCTGGTTGATACTTGGTGGTAATGATCAGTTCACTAATCCCACTTGGCTGCCCAATTTTTATTCTTCTAGGTTGAAGCGTTCATTTCCAGTAACAGTTTGAATTTTTAGGTTTCACTCTGTTTTCTGCTATATAGTTAGATGTGTTTGAAACTCTAAATCAAACACGGTTTGTGCTAGCTTTATGAAATTGACCAAATGAAGTAGTTCTAAGTTCTATCTGTATGGATTGTTTCCTCTTGAAGTACCCCATGCAGAGACTGGCGAAAAACACTTTCGTTTGAAAGGGGTTGCCAAGCTTCCAAAAACTACTAGTTTGCTGAAATCTCAGCAAACATTTTTTCACCAAATCTTGATGATACTTGGTGGTAATGATCAGTTCACTAATCCCACTTGGCTGCCCAATTTTTATTCTTCTAGGTTGAAGCGTTCGTTTCCAGTAACAGTTTGAATTTTTAGGTTTCACTCTGTTTTCTCCTACATAGTTAGCTGTGTTTGGAATTCTAAATGAAACACGGTTTGTGCTAGCTCCATGTAACTTGACCAAATGAAGTAGTTCTAAGTTCTATCTCTATGGTTTGTTTCCTCTTGAAGTACCCCATGCAGAGACTGGCGAAAAACACTTTCGTTTGAAAGGGGTTGCCAAGCTTCCAAAAAACTACTAGTTTCCTGAAATATCAGCAAACATTTTTTCACGAAATCTTGATGATACTTGGTGGTAATCATCAGTTCACTAATCCCACTTGGCTGCCCAATATTTATTCTTCTAGGTTGAAGCGTTCGTTTCCAGTAACAGTTTGAATTTTTAGGTTTCACTCTGTTTTCTACTATATAGTAAGATGTGTTTGAAACTCTAAATCAAACACGATTTGTGCTAGCTCCATGAAACATGACCAAATGAAGTAGTTCTAAGTTCTTTCTGTATGGTTTGTTTCCTCTTGAGGTACCCCATGCAGAGACTGGCGAAAAACACTTTAGTTTGAAAGGGGTGGCCAAGCTTCCAAAAAACTACTAGTTTGGTGAAATCTCAGCAAACATTTTTTCACCAAATCTTGAAGATACTTGGTGGTAATGATAAGTTCACTAATCCCACTTGGCTGCCCAATTTTTATTCTTCTAGGTTGAAGCGTTCGTTTCCAGTAACAGTTTGAATTTTTAGGTTTCACTCTGTTTTCGGCTATATAGTTAGATGTGTTTGAAACCCTAAATCAAACACTGTTTGTGCTAGCTCCTTGAAACTTGACCAAATAAAGCAGTTCTAAGTTCTATCTCTATGGTTTGTTTCCTCTTGAAGTACCCCATGCGGAGACTGGCGAAAAACACTTTCGTTTGAAAGGGGTTGCCAAGCTTCCAAAAAACTATTAGTTTGCTGAAATCTCAGCAAACATTTTTTCACCAAATCTGGATGATACATGGTGGTAATGATCAGTTCACTAATCCCACTTGGCTGCCCAATTTTCATTCTTCTAGGTTGAAGCATTCGTTTCCAGTTACAGTTTGAATTTCTAGGTTTCACTCTGTTTTCTCCTACATAGATAGCTGTGTTTGGAATTCTAAATCAAACACGGTTTGTGCTAGCTCCTTGAAACTTGACCAAATGAAGTAGTTCTAAGTTCTATCTCTATGGTTGTTTCCTCTAGAAGTACCCCATGCAGGGACTGGCAAAAAACACTTTCGTTTGAAACGGGTTGCCAAGCTTCTAAAAAACTACTAGTTTGCTGAAATCTCAGCAAACATTTTTTCACCAAATCTTGATGATACTTGGTGGTAATGAGCAGTTCACTAATCCCACTTGGCTGCCCAATTTTTATTCTTCTAGGTTCAAACATTCGTTTCCAGTAACAGTTTGAATTTTCAGGTTTCACTCTGTTTTCTCCTACATAAATAGCTGTGTTTGGAATTCTAAATCAAACACGGTTTGTGCTAGCTCCTTGAAACTTGACCAAATGAATAGTTCTAAGTTCTATCTGTAAGGTTTATTTCCTCTTGAGGTACCCCATGCAGAGACTGGTGAAAAACACTTTCGTTTGAAAGGGGTTGCCAAGCTTCCAAAATATCTCAGCAAATATTTCTTCACCAAATCTGGATGATACTTGGTGGTAATGATCAGTTCACTAATCCCACTTGGCTGCCCAATTTTTATTCTTCTAGGTTGAAGCGTTCGTTTCCAGTAACAGTTTGAATTTTTAGGTTTCACTCTGTTTTCTGCTATATAGTTAGATGTGTTTGAAACTCTAAATCAAACACGGTTTGTGCTAGCTCCTTGAAACTTGACCAAATAAAGCAGTTCTAAGTTCTATCTCTATGGTTTGTTTCCTCTTGAAGTACCCCATGCGGAGACTGGCGAAAAACACTTTGGTTTGAAAGGGGTTGCCAAGCTTCCAAAAAACTACTAGTTTGCTGAAATCTCAGCAAACATTTTTTCACCAAATCTGGATGATACTTGGTGGTAATGATAAGTTCACTAATCCCACTTGGCTGCCCAATTTTCATTCTTCTAGGTTGAAGCATTCGTTTCCAGTAACAGTTTGAATTTTTAGGTTTCACTCTGTTTTCTCCTACATAGATAGCTGTGTTTGGAATTCTAGTCAAACACGGTTTGTCCTAGCTCCTTGAAACTTGACCAAATGAAGTAGTTCTAAGTTCTATCTGTATGGTTTGTTTCCTCTTAAGGTACCCCATGCAGAGACTGGCGAAAAACACTTTCGTTTGAAAGGGGTGGCCAAGCTTCCAAAAAACTACTAGTTTGGTGAAATCTCAGCACACATTTTTTCACCAAATCTTGATGATACTTGGTGGTAATGATAAGTTCACTAATCCCACTTGGATGACCAATTTTTATTCTTCTAGGTTGAAGCGTTCATTTCCAGCAACAGTTTGAATTTTTAGGTTTCACTCTGTTTTCTGCTATATAGTTAGATGTGTTTGAAACTCTAAATCAAACACGGTTTGTGCTAGCTCCTTGAAACTTGACCAAATGAAGTAGTTCTAAGTTCTATCTGTATGGTTTGTTTCCTCTTGAGGTACCCCATGCAGAGACTGGTGAAAAACACTTTCGTTTGAAAGGGGTTGCCAAGCTTCCAAAACCTACAAGTTTGCTGAAATCTCAGCAAATATTTTTTCACCAAATCTGGATGATACTTGGTGGTAATGATCAGTTCACTAATCCCACTTGGCTGCCCAATTTTTATTCTTCTAGGTTGAAGCGTTCGTTTCCAGTAACAGTTTGAATTTTTAGGTTTCACTCTGTTTTCTGCCATATAGTTAGATGTGTTTGAAACTCTAAATCAAACACGGTTTGTGCTAGCTCCTTGAAACTTGACCAAATAAAGCAGTTCTAAGTTCTATCTCTATGGTTTGTTTCCTCTTGAAGTACCCCATGCGGAGACTGGCGAAAAACACTTTCGTTTGAAAGGGGTTGCCAAGCTTCCAAAAAGCTACTAGTTTGCTGAAATCTCAGCAAACATTTTTTCACCAAATCTGGATGATACTTGGTGGTAATGATCAGTTCACTAATCCCACTTGGCTGCCCAATTTTCATTCTTCTAGGTTGAAGCATTCGTTTCCAGTAACAGTTTGAATTTTTAGGTTTCACTCTGTTTTCTCCTACATAGATAGCTGTGTTTGGAATTCTAGTCAAACACGGTTTGTCCTAGCTCCTTGAAACTTGACCAAATGAAGTAGTTCTAAGTTCTATCTCTATGGTTGTTTCCTCTTGAAGTACCCCATGCAGGGACTGGCAAAAAACACTTTCGTTTGAAAGGGGTTGCCAAGCTTCCAAAAAACTACTAGTTTGCTGAAATCTCAGCAAACATTTTTTCACCAAATCTTGATGATACCTGGTGGTAATGATCAGTTCACTAATCCCACTTGGCTGCCCAATTTTTATTCTTCTAGGTTGAAACATTCGTTTCCAGTAACAGTTTGAATTTTTAGGTTTCACTCTGTTTTCTCCTACATAAATAGCTGTGTTTGGAATTCTAAATCAAACACGGTTTGTGCTAGCTCCTTGAAACTTGACCAAATTAAGTAGTTCTAAGTTCCATCTCTATGGTTTGTTTCCTCTTGAAGTACCCCATGCAGAGACTGGCGATAAACACTTTCGTTTGAAAGGGGTTGCCAAGCTTCAAAAAAACTACTAGTTTGCTGAAATCTCAGCAAACATTTTTTCACCAAATCTTGATGATACTTGGTGGTAATGATCAGTTCACTAATCCCACTTGGCTGCCCAATTTTTATTCTTCTAGGTTGAAGCGTTCGTTTCCAGTAACAGTTTGAATTTTTAGGTTTCACTCTGTTTTCTGCTACATAGTTAGATGTGTTTGAAACTCTAAATCAAACACGGTTTGTGCTAGCTCCATGAAACTTGACCAATTGAAGTAGTTCTAAGTTCTATCTGTATGGTTTGTTTCCTCTTGAGGTACCCCATCCAGAGACTGGCGAAAAACACTTTCGTTGGAAAGGGGTGGCCAAGCTTCCAAAAAACTACTAGTTTGATGAAATCTCAGCAAACATTTTTTCACCAAATCTTGATGATACTTGGTGGTAATGATAAGTTCACTAATCCCACTTGGCTGCCCAATTTTCATTCTTCTAGGTTGAAGCATTCGTTTCCAGTAACAGTTTGAATTTTTAGGTTTCACTCTGTTTTCTCCTACATAGATAGCTGTGTTTGGAATTCTAAATCAAACACGGTTTGTGCTAGCTCCTTGAAACTTGACCAAATGAAGTAGTTCTAAGTTCTATCTCTATGGTTGTTTCCTCTAGAAGTACCCCATGCAGGGACTGGCAAAAAACACTTTCGTTTGAAACGGGTTGCCAAGCTTCTAAAAAACTACTAGTTTGCTGAAATCTCAGCAAACATTTTTTCACCAAATCTTGATGATACTTGGTGGTAATGAGCAGTTCACTAATCCCACTTGGCTGCCCAATTTTTATTCTTCTAGGTTCAAACATTCGTTTCCAGTAACAGTTTGAATTTTTAGGTTTCACTCTGTTTTCTCCTACATAAATAGCTGTGTTTGGAATTCTAAATCAAACACGGTTTGTGCTAGCTCCTTGAAACTTGACCAAATGAATAGTTCAAAGTTCTATCTGTATGGTTTGTTTCCTCTTAAGGTACCCCATGCAGAGACTGGCGAAAAACACTTTCGTTTGAAAGGGGTGGCCAAGCTTCCAAAAAACTACTAGTTTGCTGAAATCTCAGCAAACATTTTTTCACCAAATCTTGATGATACTTGGTGGTATTGATAAGTTCACTAATCCAACTTGGATGCCCAATTTTTATTTTTCTAGGTTGAAGCGTTCGTTTCCAGTAACAGTTTGAATTTTTAGGTTTCACTCTGTTTTCTGCTATATAGTTAGATGTGTTTGAAACTCTAAATCAAACACGGTTTGTGCTAGCTCCTTGAAACTTGACCAAATGAAGTAGTTCTAAGTTCTCTCTGTAAGGTTTGTTTCCTCTTGAGGTACCCCATGCAGAGACTGGTGAAAAACACTTTCGTTTGAAAGGGGTTGCCAAGCTTCCAAAATATCTCAGCAAATATTTTTTCACCAAATCTGGATGATACTTGGTGGTAATGATCAGTTCACTAATCCCACTTGGCTGCCCAATTTTTATTCTTCTAGGTTGAAGCGTTCGTTTCCAGTAACAGTTTGAATTTTTAGGTTTCACTCTGTTTTCTGCTATATAGTTAGATGTGTTTGAAACTCTAAATCAAACACGGTTTGTGCTAGCTCCTTGAAACTTGACCAAATAAAGCAGTTCTAAGTTCTATCTCTATGGTTTGTTTCCTCTTGAAGTACCCCATGCGGAGACTGGCGAAAAACACTTTGGTTTGAAAGGGGTTGCCAAGCTTCCAAAAAACTACTAGTTTGCTGAAATCTCAGCAAACATTTTTTCACCAAATCTGGATGATACTTGGTGGTAATGATAAGTTCACTAATCCCACTTGGCTGCCCAATTTTCATTCTTCTAGGTTGAAGCATTCGTTTCCAGTAACAGTTTGAATTTTTAGGTTTCACTCTGTTTTCTCCTACATAGATAGCTGTGTTTGGAATTCTAGTCAAACACGGTTTGTCCTAGCTCCTTGAAACTTGACCAAATGAAGTAGTTCTAAGTTCTATCTGTATGGTTTGTTTCCTCTTAAGGTACCCCATGCATAGACTGGCGAAAAACACTTTCCTTTGAAAGGTGTGGCCAAGCTTCCAAAAAACTACTAGTTTGGTGAAATCTCAGCACACATTTTTTCACCAAATCTTGATGATACTTGGTGGTAATGATAAGTTCACTAATCCCACTTGGATGACCAATTTTTATTCTTCTAGGTTGAAGCGTTCATTTCCAGTAACAGTTTGAATTTTTAGGTTTCACTCTGTTTTCTGCTATATAGTTAGATGTGTTTGAAACTCTAAATCAAACACGGTTTGTGCTAGCTCCTTGAAACTTGAGCAAATGAAGTAGTTCTAAGTTCTATCTGTATGGTTTGTTTCCTCTTGAGGTACCCCATGCAGAGACTGGTGAAAAACACTTTCGTTTGAAAGGGGTTGCCAAGCTTCCAAAAAACTACAAGTTTGCTGAAATCTCAGCAAATATTTTTTCACCAAATCTGGATGATACTTGGTGGTAATGATCAGTTCACTAATCCCACTTGGCTGCCCAATTTTTATTCTTCTAGGTTGAAGCGTTCGTTTCCAGTAACAGTTTGAATTTTTAGGTTTCACTCTGTTTTCTGCTATATAGTTAGATGTGTTTGAAACTCTAAATCAAACACGGTTTGTGCTAGCTCCTTGAAACTTGACCAAATAAAGCAGTTCTAAGTTCTATCTCTATGGTTTGTTTCCTCTTGAAGTACCCCATGCGGAGACTGGCGAAAAACACTTTCGTTTGAAAGGGGTTGCCAAGCTTCCAAAAAGCTACTAGTTTGCTGAAATCTCAGCAAATATTTTTTCACCAAATCTGGATGATACTTGGTGGTAATGATCAGTTCACTAATCCCACTTGGCTGCCCAATTTTCATTCTTCTAGGTTGAAGCATTCGTTTCCAGTAACAGTTTGATTTTTAGGTTTCACTCTGTTTTCTCCTACATAGATAGCTGTGTTTGGAATTCTAGTCAAACACGGTTTGTCCTAGCTCCTTGAAACTTGACCAAATGAAGTAGTTCTAAGTTCTATCTCTATGGTTGTTTCCTCTTGAAGTACCCCGTGCAGGGACTGGCAAAAAACACTTTCGTTTGAAAGGGGTTGCCAAGCTTCCAAAAAACTACTAGTTTGCTGAAATCTCAGCAAACATTTTTTCACCAAATCTTGATGATACCTGGTGGTAATGATCAGTTCACTAATCCCACTTGGCTGCCCAATTTTTATTCTTCTAGGTTGAAACATTCGTTTCCAGTAACAGTTTGAATTTTTAGGTTTCACTCTGTTTTCTCCTACATAAATAGCTGTGTTTGGAATTCTACATCAAACACGGTTTGTGCTAGCTCCTTGAAACTTGACCAAATTAAGTAGTTCTAAGTTCTATCTCTATGGTTTGTTTCCTCTTGAAGTACCCCATGCAGAGACTGGCGAAAAACACTTTCGTTTGAAAGGGGTTGCCAAGCTTCAAAAAAACTACTAGTTTGCTGAAATCTCAGCAAACATTTTTTCACCAAATCTTGATGATACTTGGTGGTAATGATCAGTTCACTAATCCCACTTGGCTGCCCAATTTTTATTCTTCTAGGTTGAAGCGTTCGTTTCCAGTAACAGTTTGAATTTTTAGGTTTCACTCTGTTTTCTGCTACATAGTTAGATGTGTTTGAAACTCTAAATCAAACACGGTTTGTGCTAGCTCCATGAAACTTGACCAATTGAAGTAGTTCTAAGTTCTATCTGTATGGTTTGTTTCCTCTTGAGGTACCCCATCCAGAGACTGGCGAAAAACACTTTCGTTGGAAAGGGGTGGCCAAGCTTCCAAAAAACTACTAGTTTGGTGAAATCTCAGCAAACATTTTTTCACCAAATCTTGATGATACTTGGTGGTAATGATCAGTTCACTAATCCCACTTGGCTGCCCAATTTTCATTCTTCTAGGTTGAAGCATTCGTTTCCAGTAACAGTTTGAATTTTTAGGTTTCACTCTGTTTTCTCCTACATAGTTAGCTGTGTTTGGAATTCTAAATCAAACACGGTTTGTGCTAGCTCCTTGAAACTTGACCAAATGAAGTAGTTCTAAGTTCTATCTCTATGGTTTGTTTCCTCTTGAAGTACCCCATGCAGAGACTGGGGAAAAACACTTTAGTTTGAAAGGGGTTGCCAAGCTTCCAAAAAACTACTAGTTTGGTGAAATCTCAGCAAACATTTTTTCACCAAATCGTGATAATACTTGGTGGCGATGATAAGTTCACTAATCCCACTTGGATGCCCAATTTTTATTCTTCTAGGTTGAAGCGTTCGTTTCCAGAAACAGTTTGAATTTTTAGGTTTCACTCTGTTTTCTGCTATATAGTTAGATGTGTTTGAAACTCTAAATCAAACACGGTTTGTGCTAGCTCCTTGAAACTTGACCAAATAAAGCAGTTCTATGTTCTATCTCTATGGTTTGTTTCCTCTTGAAGTACCCCATGCGGAGACTGGCGAAAAACACTTTCGTTTGAAAGGGGTTGCCAAGCTTCCAAAAAACTACTAGTTTGCTGAAATCTCAGCAAACATTTTTTCACCAAATCTGGATGATACTTGGTGGTAATGATCAGTTCACTAATCCCACTTGGATGCCCAATTTTCATTCTTCTAGGTTGAAGCATTCGTTTCCAGTAACAGTTTGAATTTTTAGGTTTCACTCTGTTTTCTCCTACATAGATAGCTGTGTTTGGAATTCTAGTCAAACACGGTTTGTGCTAGCTCCTTGAAACTTGACCAAATGAAGTAGTTCTAAGTTCTATCTCTATGGTTTGTTTCCTCTTGAAGTACCCCATGCAGAGACTGGCGAAAAACACTTTCGTTTGAAAGGGGTTGCCAAGCTTCCAAAAAACTACTAGTTTGCTGAAATCTCAGCAAACATTTTTTCACCAAATCTTGATGATACTTGGTGGTAATGATCAGTTCACTAATCCCATTTGGCTGCCCAATTTTTATTCTTCTAGGATGAAGCGTTCGTTTCCAGTAACAGTTTGAATTTTTAGGTTTCACTCTGCTTTCTGCTATATAGTTACATGTGTTTGAAACTCTAAATCAAACACGGTTTGTGCTAGCTCCTTGAAACTTGACCAAATGAATTAGTTCTAAGTTCTATCTCTATGGTTTGTTTCCTCTTGAAGTACCCAATGCAGAGACTGGCGAAAAACACTTTCGTTTGAAAGGGGTTGCCAAGCTTCCAAAAAACTACTAGTTTGCTGAAATCTCAGCAAATATTTTTTCACCAAATCTGGATGATACTTGGTGTTAATGATCAGTTCCCTAATGCCACTTGGCTGCCCAATTTTTATTCTTCTAGGTTGAAGCGTTCGTTTCCAGTAACATTTGAATTTTTTAGGTTTCACTCTGTTTTCTGCTATATAGTTAGATGTGTTTGAAACTCTAAATCAAACACGGTTTGTGCTAGCTCCTTGAAACTTGACCAAATGAAGTAGTTCTAAGTTCTCTCTCTATGGTTTGTTTCCTCTTGAAGTACCCCATGCAGAGACTGGCGAAAAACACTTTCGTTTGAAAGGGGTTGCCAAGCTTCCAAAAAACTACTAGTTTGATTAAATCTCAGCAAACATTTTTTCACCAAATCTTGATGATACTTGGTGGTAATGATCAGTTCACTAATCCCACTTGGCTGCCCAATTTTCATTCTTCTAGGTTGAAGCATTCGTTTCCAGTAACAGTTTGAATTTTTAGGTTTCACTCTGTTTTCTCCTACATAGATAGCTGTGTTTGGAATTCTAAATCAAACACGGTTTGTGCTAGCTCCTTGAAACTTGACCAAATGAAGTAGTTCTAAGTTCTATCTCTATGGTTTGTTTCCTCTTGAAGTACACCATGCATTGACTGGCGAAAAACACTTTCGTTTGAAAGGGGTTGCCAAGCTTCCAAAAAACTACTAGTTTGCTGAAATCTCAGCAAACATTTTTTCACCAAATCTTGATGATACTTGGTGGTAATGATCAGTTCACTAATCCCACTTGGCTGCCCAATTTTCATTCTTCTAGGTTGAAGCATTCGTTTCCAGTAACAGTTTGAATTTTTAGGTGTCACTCTGTTTTCTCCTACATAGATAGCTGTGTTTGGAATTCTAAATCAAACAGGGTTTGTAATAGCTCCTTGAAACATGACCAAATGAAGTAGTTCTAAGTTCTATCTCTATGGTTTGTTTCCTCTTGAAGTACCCCATGCAGGGACTGGCAAAAAACACTTTCGTTTGAAAGTGGTTGCCAAGCTTCCAAGAAACTACTAGTTTGCTGAAATCTCAGCAAACATTTTTTCACCAAATCTTGATGATATTTGGTGGTAATGATCAGTTCACTAATCCCACTTGGCTGCCCAATTTTTATTCTACTAGGTTGAAGCATTCGTTTCCAGTAACAGTTTGAATTTTTAGGTTTCACTCTGTTTTCTGCTATATAGTTAGATGTGTTTGAAACTCTAAATCAAACACGGTTTGTGCTAGCTCCATGAAACGTGACCAAATGAAGTAGTTCTAAGTTCTATCTGTATGGTTTGTTTCCTCTTGAGGTACCCCATGCAGAGACTGGCGAAAAACACTTTCGTTTGAAAGGGGTGGCCAAGCTTCCAAAAAACTACTAGTTTGGTGAAATCTCAGCAAACATTTTTTCACCAAATCGTGATGATACTTGGTGGCGATGATAAGTTCACTAATTCCACTTGGATGCCCAATTTTTATACTTCTAGGTTGAAGCGTTCGTTTCCAGTAACAGTTTGAATTTTAAGTTTCACTCTGTTTTCTGCTATATAGTTAGATGTGTTTGAAACTCTAAATCAAACACGGTTTGTCCTAATTCCTTGAAACTTGACCAAATGAAGTAGTTCTAAGTTCTATCTCTATGGTTTGTTTCCTCTTGAAGTACCCCATGCAGAGACTGGCGAAAAACACTTTCGTTTGAAAGGGGTTGCCAAGCTTCCAAAAAACTACTAGTTTGCTGAAATCTCAGCAAATATTTTTTCACCAAATCTGGATGATACTTGGTGGTAATGATCAGTTCACTAATCCCACTTGGCTGCCCAATTTTTATTCTTCTAGGTTGAAGCGTTCATTTCCAGTAACAGTTTGAATTTTTAGGTTTCACTCTGCTTTCTGCTATATAGTTAGATGTGTTTGAAACTCTAAATCAAACACGGTTTGTGCTAGCTTTATGAAATTGACCAAATGAAGTAGTTCTAAGTTCTATCTGTATGGATTGTTTCCTCTTGAAGTACCCCATGCAGAGACTGGCGAAAAACACTTTCGTTTGAAAGGGGTTGCCAAGCTTCCAAAAACTACTAGTTTGCTGAAATCTCAGCAAACATTTTTTCACCAAATCTTGATGATACTTGGTGGTAATGATCAGTTCACTAATCCCACTTGGCTGCCCAATTTTTATTCTTCTAGGTTGAAGCGTTCGTTTCCAGTAACAGTTTGAATTTTTAGGTTTCACTCTGTTTTCTCCTACATAGTTAGCTGTGTTTGGAATTCTAAATGAAACACGGTTTGTGCTAGCTCCATGTAACTTGACCAAATGAAGTAGTTCTAAGTTCTATCTCTATGGTTTGTTTCCTCTTGAAGTACCCCATGCAGAGACTGGCGAAAAACACTTTCGTTTGAAAGGGGTTGCCAAGCTTCCAAAAAACTACTAGTTTCCTGAAATATCAGCAAACATTTTTTCACGAAATCTTGATGATACTTGGTGGTAATCATCAGTTCACTAATCCCACTTGGCTGCCCAATATTTATTCTTCTAGGTTGAAGCGTTCGTTTCCAGTAACAGTTTGAATTTTTAGGTTTCACTCTGTTTTCTACTATATAGTAAGATGTGTTTGAAACTCTAAATCAAACACGATTTGTGCTAGCTCCATGAAACATGACCAAATGAAGTAGTTCTAAGTTCTTTCTGTATGGTTTGTTTCCTCTTGAGGTACCCCATGCAGAGACTGGCGAAAAACACTTTAGTTTGAAAGGGGTGGCCAAGCTTCCAAAAAACTACTAGTTTGGTGAAATCTCAGCAAACATTTTTTCACCAAATCTTGAAGATACTTGGTGGTAATGATAAGTTCACTAATCCCACTTGGCTGCCCAATTTTTATTCTTCTAGGTTGAAGCGTTCGTTTCCAGTAACAGTTTGAATTTTTAGGTTTCACTCTGTTTTCGGCTATATAGTTAGATGTGTTTGAAACCCTAAATCAAACACTGTTTGTGCTAGCTCCTTGAAACTTGACCAAATAAAGCAGTTCTAAGTTCTATCTCTATGGTTTGTTTCCTCTTGAAGTACCCCATGCGGAGACTGGCGAAAAACACTTTCGTTTGAAAGGGGTTGCCAAGCTTCCAAAAAACTATTAGTTTGCTGAAATCTCAGCAAACATTTTTTCACCAAATCTGGATGATACATGGTGGTAATGATCAGTTCACTAATCCCACTTGGCTGCCCAATTTTCATTCTTCTAGGTTGAAGCATTCGTTTCCAGTTACAGTTTGAATTTCTAGGTTTCACTCTGTTTTCTCCTACATAGATAGCTGTGTTTGGAATTCTAAATCAAACACGGTTTGTGCTAGCTCCTTGAAACTTGACCAAATGAAGTAGTTCTAAGTTCTATCTCTATGGTTGTTTCCTCTAGAAGTACCCCATGCAGGGACTGGCAAAAAACACTTTCGTTTGAAACGGGTTGCCAAGCTTCTAAAAAACTACTAGTTTGCTGAAATCTCAGCAAACATTTTTTCACCAAATCTTGATGATACTTGGTGGTAATGAGCAGTTCACTAATCCCACTTGGCTGCCCAATTTTTATTCTTCTAGGTTCAAACATTCGTTTCCAGTAACAGTTTGAATTTTCAGGTTTCACTCTGTTTTCTCCTACATAAATAGCTGTGTTTGGAATTCTAAATCAAACACGGTTTGTGCTAGCTCCTTGAAACTTGACCAAATGAATAGTTCTAAGTTCTATCTGTAAGGTTTATTTCCTCTTGAGGTACCCCATGCAGAGACTGGTGAAAAACACTTTCGTTTGAAAGGGGTTGCCAAGCTTCCAAAATATCTCAGCAAATATTTCTTCACCAAATCTGGATGATACTTGGTGGTAATGATCAGTTCACTAATCCCACTTGGCTGCCCAATTTTTATTCTTCTAGGTTGAAGCGTTCGTTTCCAGTAACAGTTTGAATTTTTAGGTTTCACTCTGTTTTCTGCTATATAGTTAGATGTGTTTGAAACTCTAAATCAAACACGGTTTGTGCTAGCTCCTTGAAACTTGACCAAATAAAGCAGTTCTAAGTTCTATCTCTATGGTTTGTTTCCTCTTGAAGTACCCCATGCGGAGACTGGCGAAAAACACTTTGGTTTGAAAGGGGTTGCCAAGCTTCCAAAAAACTACTAGTTTGCTGAAATCTCAGCAAACATTTTTTCACCAAATCTGGATGATACTTGGTGGTAATGATAAGTTCACTAATCCCACTTGGCTGCCCAATTTTCATTCTTCTAGGTTGAAGCATTCGTTTCCAGTAACAGTTTGAATTTTTAGGTTTCACTCTGTTTTCTCCTACATAGATAGCTGTGTTTGGAATTCTAGTCAAACACGGTTTGTCCTAGCTCCTTGAAACTTGACCAAATGAAGTAGTTCTAAGTTCTATCTGTATGGTTCGTTTCCTCTTAAGGTACCCCATGCAGAGACTGGCGAAAAACACTTTCGTTTGAAAGGGGTGGCCAAGCTTCCAAAAAACTACTAGTTTGGTGAAATCTCAGCACACATTTTTTCACCAAATCTTGATGATACTTGGTGGTAATGATAAGTTCACTAATCCCACTTGGATGACCAATTTTTATTCTTCTAGGTTGAAGCGTTCATTTCCAGCAACAGTTTGAATTTTTAGGTTTCACTCTGTTTTCTGCTATATAGTTAGATGTGTTTGAAACTCTAAATCAAACACGGTTTGTGCTAGCTCCTTGAAACTTGACCAAATGAAGTAGTTCTAAGTTCTATCTGTATGGTTTGTTTCCTCTTGAGGTACCCCATGCAGAGACTGGTGAAAAACACTTTCGTTTGAAAGGGGTTGCCAAGCTTCCAAAAAACTACAAGTTTGCTGAAATCTCAGCAAATATTTTTTCACCAAAACTGGATGATACTTGGTGGTAATGATCAGTTCACTAATCCCACTTGGCTGCCCAATTTTTATTCTTCTAGGTTGAAGCGTTCGTTTCCAGTAACAGTTTGAATTTTTAGGTTTCACTCTGTTTTCTGCCATATAGTTAGATGTGTTTGAAACTCTAAATCAAACACGGTTTGTGCTAGCTCCTTGAAACTTGACCAAATAAAGCAGTTCTAAGTTCTATCTCTATGGTTTGTTTCCTCTTGAAGTACCCCATGCGGAGACTGGCGAAAAACACTTTCGTTTGAAAGGGGTTGCCAAGCTTCCAAAAAGCTACTAGTTTGCTGAAATCTCAGCAAACATTTTTTCACCAAATCTGGATGATACTTGGTGGTAATGATCAGTTCACTAATCCCACTTGGCTGCCCAATTTTCATTCTTCTAGGTTGAAGCATTCGTTTCCAGTAACAGTTTGAATTTTTAGGTTTCACTCTGTTTTCTCCTACATAGATAGCTGTGTTTCGAATTCTAGTCAAACACGGTTTGTCCTAGCTCCTTGAAACTTGACCAAATGAAGTAGTTCTAAGTTCTATCTCTATGGTTGTTTCCTCTTGAAGTACCCCATGCAGGGACTGGCAAAAAACACTTTCGTTTGAAAGGGGTTGCCAAGCTTCCAAAAAACTACTAGTTTGCTGAAATCTCAGCAAACATTTTTTCACCAAATCTTGATGATACCTGGTGGTAATGATCAGTTCACTAATCCCACTTGGCTGCCCAATTTTTATTCTTCTAGGTTGAAACATTCGTTTCCAGTAACAGTTTGAATTTTTAGGTTTCACTCTGTTTTCTCCTACATAAATAGCTGTGTTTGGAATTCTAAATCAAACACGGTTTGTGCTAGCTCCTTGAAACTTGACCAAATTAAGTAGTTCTAAGTTCCATCTCTATGGTTTGTTTCCTCTTGAAGTACCCCATGCAGAGACTGGCGATAAACACTTTCGTTTGAAAGGGGTTGCCAAGCTTCAAAAAAACTACTAGTTTGCTGAAATCTCAGCAAACATTTTTTCACCAAATCTTGATGATACTTGGTGGTAATGATCAGTTCACTAATCCCACTTGGCTGCCCAATTTTTATTCTTCTAGGTTGAAGCGTTCGTTTCCAGTAACAGTTTGAATTTTTAGGTTTCACTCTGTTTTCTGCTACATAGTTAGATGTGTTTGAAACTCTAAATCAAACACGGTTTGTGCTAGCTCCATGAAACTTGACCAATTGAAGTAGTTCTAAGTTCTATCTGTATGGTTTGTTTCCTCTTGAGGTACCCCATCCAGAGACTGGCGAAAAACACTTTCGTTGGAAAGGTGTGGCCAAGCTTCCAAAAAACTACTAGTTTGATGAAATCTCAGCAAACATTTTTTCTCCAAAACTTGATGATACTTGGTGGTAATGATAAGTTCACTAATCCCACTTGGCTGCCCAATTTTCATTCTTCTAGGTTGAAGCATTCGTTTCCAGTAACAGTTTGAATTTTTAGGTTTCACTCTGTTTTCTCCTACATAGATAGCTGTGTTTGGAATTCTAAATCAAACACGGTTTGTGCTAGCTCCTTGAAACTTGACCAAATGAAGTAGTTCTAAGTTCTATCTCTATGGTTGTTTCCTCTTGAAGTACCCCATGCAGGGACAGGCAAAAAACACTTTCGTTTGAAAGGGGTTGCCAAGCTTCCAAAAAACTACTAGTTTGCTGAAATCTCAGCAAACATTTTTTCACCAAATCTTGATGATACTTGGTGGTAATGATCAGTTCACTAATCCAACTTGGCTGCCCAATTTTTATTCTTCTAGGTTGAAGCATTCGTTTCCAGTAACAGTTTGAATTTTTAGGTTTCACTCTGTTTTCTCCTACATAAATAGCTGTGTTTGGAATTCTAAATCAAAGACGGTTTGTGCTAGCTCCTTGAAACTTGACCAAATGAAGTAGTTCTAAGTTCTATCTCTATGGTTTGTTTCCTCTTGAAGTACCCCATGCAGAGACTGGCGAAAAACACTTTCGTTTGAAAGGGGTTGCCAAGCTTCCAAAAAACTACTAGTTTGCTGAAATCTCAGCAAACATTTTTTCACCAAATCTTGATGATACTCGGTGGTAATGATCAGTTCACTAATCCCACTTGGCTGCCCAATTTTCATCTTCTAGGTTGAAGCGTTCGTTTCCAGTAACAGTTTGAATTTTTAGGTTTCACTCTGTTTTCTGCTATATAGTTAGATGTGTTTGAAACTCTAAATCAAACACGGTTTGTGCTAGCTCCATGAAACTTGACCAAATGAAGTAGTTCTAAGTTCTATCTGTATGGTTTGTTTCCTCTTGAGGTACCCCATGCAGAGACTGGCGAAAAACACTTTCGTTTGAAAGGGGTGGCCAAGCTTCCAAAAAACTACTAGTTTGGTGAAATCTCAGCAAACATTTTTTCACCAAATCTGGATGATACTTGGTGGTAATGATCAGTTCACTAATCCCACTTGGCTGCCCAATTTTCATTCTTCTAGGTTGAAGCATTCGTTTCCAGTAACAGTTTGAATTTTTAGGTTTCACTCTGTTTTCTCCTACATAGTTAGCTGTGTTTTGAATTCTAAATCAAACACGGTTTGTGCTAGCTCCTTGAAACTTGACCAAATGAAGTAGTTCTAAGTTCTATCTCTATGGTTTGTTTCCTCTTGAAGTACCCCATGCAGAGACTGGGGAAAAACACTTTAGTTTGAAAGGGGTTGCCAAGCTTCCAAAAAACTACTAGTTTGCTGAAATCTCAGCAAACATTTTTTCACCAAATCTGGATGATACTTGGTGGTAATGATCAGTTCACTAATCCCACTTGGATGCCCAATTTTCATTCTTCTAGGTTGAAGCATTCGTTTCCAGTAACAGTTTGAATTTTTAGGTTTCACTCTGTTTTCTCCTACATAGATAGCTGTGTTTGGAATTCTAGTCAAACACGGTTTGTGCTAGCTCCTTGAAACTTGACCAAATGAAGTAGTTCTAAGTTCTATCTCTATGGTTTGTTTCCTCTTGAAGTACCCCATGCAGAGACTGGCGAAAAACACTTTCGTTTGAAAGGGGTTGCCAAGCTTCCAAAAAACTACTAGTTTGCTGAAATCTCAGCAAACATTTTTTCACCAATTCTTGATGATACTTGGTGGTAATGATCAGTTCACTAATCCCACTTGGCTGCCCAATTTTTATTCTTCTAGGTTGAAGCGTTCGTTTCCAGTAACAGTTTGAATTTTTAGGTTTCACTCTGCTTTCTGCTATATAGTTACATGTGTTTGAAACTCTAAATCAAACACGGTTTGTGCTAGCTCCTTGAAACTTGACAAAATGAAGTAGTTCTAAGTTCTATCTCTATGGTTTGTTTCCTCTTGAAGTACCCAATGCAGAGACTGGCGAAAAACACTTTCGTTTGAAAGGGGTTGCCAAGCTTCCAAAAAACTACTAGTTTGCTGAAATCTCAGCAAATATTTTTTCACCAAATCTGGATGATACTTGGTGTTAATGATCAGTTCCCTAATGCCACTTGGCTGCCCAATTTTTATTCTTCTAGGTTGAAGCGTTCGTTTCCAGTAACAGTTTGAATTTTTAGGTTTCACTCTGTTTTCTGCTATATAGTTAGATGTGTTTGAAACTCTAAATCAAACACGGTTTGTGCTAGCTCCTTGAAACTTGACCAACTGAAGTAGTTCTAAGTTCTATCTCTATGGTTTGTTTCCTCTTGAAGTACCCCATGCATTGACTGGCGAAAAACACTTTCGTTTGAAAGGGGTTGCCAAGCTTCCAAAAAACTACTAGTTTGCTGAAATCTCAGCAAACATTTTTTCACCAAATCTTGATGATACTTGGTGGTAATGATCAGTTCACTAATCCCACTTGGCTGCCCAATTTTCATTCTTCTAGGTTGAAGCATTCGTTTCCAGTAACAGTTTGAATTTTTAGGTGTCACTCTGTTTTCTCCTACATAGATAGCTGTGTTTGGAATTCTAAATCAAACAGGGTTTGTAATAGCTCCTTGAAACATGACCAAATGAAGTAGTTCTAAGTTCTATCTCTATGGTTTGTTTCCTCTTGAAGTACCCCATTCAGGGACTGGCAAAAAACACTTTCGTTTGAAAGTGGTTGCCAAGCTTCCAAAAAACTACTAGTTTGCTGAAATCTCAGCAAACATTTTTTCACCAAATCTTGATGATATTTGGTGGTAATGATCAGTTCACTAATCCCACTTGGCTGCCCAATTTTTATTCTACTAGGTTGAAGCATTCGTTTCCAGTAACAGTTTGAATTTTTAGGTTTCACTCTGTTTTCTGCTATATAGTTAGATGTGTTTGAAACTCTAAATCAAACACGGTTTGTGCTAGCTCCTTGAAACTTGACCAAATAAAGCAGTTCGAAGTTCTATCTGTATGGTTTGTTTCCTCTTGAAGTACCCCATGCGGAGACTGGCGAAAAACACTTTCATTTGAAAGGGGTTGCCAAGCTTCCAAAAAACTACTAGTTTGCTGGAATCTCAGCAAACATTTTTTCACCAAATCTGGATGATGCTTGGTGGTAATGATCAGTTCACTAATCCCACTTGGCTGCCCAATTTTCATTCTTCTAGGTTGAAGCATTCGTTTCCAGTAACAGTTTGAATTTTTAGGTTTCACTCTGTTTTCTCCTACATAGATAGCTGTGTTTGGAATTCTAAATCAAACACGGTTTGTGCTAGCTCCTTGAAACTTGACCAAATGAAGTAGTTCTAAGTTCTATCTCTATGGTTGTTTCCTCTTGAAGTACCCCATGCAGGGACAGGCAAAAAAACACTTTCGTTTGAAAGGGGTTGCCAAGCTTCAAAAAACTACTAGTTTGCTGAAATCTCAGCAAACATTTTTTCACCAAATCTTGATGATACTTGGTGGTAATGATCAGTTCACTAATCCCACTTGGCTGCCCAATTTTTATTCTTCTAGGTTGAAGCATTCGTTTCCAGTAAGAGTTTGAATTTTTAGGTTTCACTCTGTTTTCTCCTACATAAATGGCTGTGTTTGGAATTCTAAATCAAACACGGTTTGTGCTAGCTCCTTGAAACTTGACCAAATGAAGTAGTTCTAAGTTCTATCTCTATGGTTTGTTTCCTCTTGAAGTACCCCATGCAGAGACTGGCGAAAAACACTTTCGTTTGAAAGGGGTTGCCAAGCTTCCAAAAAACTACTAGTTTGCAGAAATCTCAGCAAACATTTTTTTACCAAATCTTGATGATACTTGGTGGTAATGATCAGTACACGAATCCCACTTGGCTGCCCAGTTTTTATTCTTCTAGGTTGAAGCATTCGTTTCCAGTAACAGTTTGAAATTTTGGGTTTCACTCTGTTTTCTCCTACATAGATAGCTGTGTTTGGAATTCTAAATCAAACACGGTTTGTGCTAGCTCCTTGAAACTTGACCAAATGAAGTAGTTCTAAGTTCTATCTCTATGGTTTGTTTCCTCTTGAAGTACCCCATGCAGAGACTGGTGAAAAACACTTTCGTTTGAAAGGGGTTGCCAAGCTTCCAAAAACTACTAGTTTGCTGAAATCTCAGCAAACATTTTTTCAAAAATCTTGATGATACTTGGTGGTAATGATCAGTACACTAATCCCACTTGGCTCGCCCTTTTTTATTCTTCTAGGTTGAAGCATTCGTTTCCAGTAACAGTTTGAATTTTTAGGTTTCACTCTGTTTTCTCCTACATAGATAGCTGTGTTTGGAATTCTAAATCAAACACGGTTTGTGCTAGCTCCTTGAAACTTGACCAAATGAAGTAGTTCTAAGTTTTATCTCTATGGTTTGTTTCCTTTTGAAGTACCCCATGCATTGACTGGCGAAAAACACTTTCGTTTTAAAGGGGTTGCCAAGCTTCCAAAAAACTACTAGTTTGCTGAAATCTCAGCAAACATTTTTTCACCAAATCTGGATTATACTTGGTGGTAATGATCAGTTCACTAATACCACTAGGCTTCCCAATTTTCATTCTTCTAGGTTGAAGCATTCGTTTCCAGTAACAGTTTGAATTTTTAGGTGTCACTATGTTTTCTCCTACATAGATAGCTGTGTTTGGAATTCTAAATCAAACACGGTTTGTGCTAGCTCCTTGAAACTTGACCAAATGAAGTACTTCTAAGTTCTATCTCTATGGTTTGTTTCCTCTTGAAGTACCCCATGCAGAGACTGGCGAAAAACCCTTTCGTTTGAAAGGGGTTGCGAAGCTTCAAAAAAACTACTCGTTTGCTGAAATCTCAGCAAACATTTTTTCACCAAATCTTGATGATACTTGGTGGTAATGATCAGTTCACTAATCCCACTTGGCTGCCCAATTTTCATTCTTCTAGGTTGAAGCATTCGTTTCCAGTAACAGTTTGAATTTTTAGGTTTCACTCTGTTTTCTCCTACATAGATAGCTGTGTTTGGAATTCTAAATCAAACACGGTTTGTGCTAGCTCCTTGAAACTTGACCAAATGAAGTACTTCTAAGTTCTAGCTCTATGGTTTGTTTCCTCTTGAAGTACCCCATGCAGAGACTGGCGAAAAACACTTTGGTTTGAAAGGGGTTGCCAAGCTTCCAAAAAACTACTAGTTTGCTGAAATCTCAGCAAACATTTTTTTACCAATCTTGATGATACTTGGTGGTAATGATCAGTTCACTAATCCCACTTGGCTGCCCAATTATCATTCTTCTAGGT
This sequence comes from Callospermophilus lateralis, assembly GCF_048772815.1. NCBI lineage: Eukaryota > Metazoa > Chordata > Mammalia > Rodentia > Sciuridae > Callospermophilus > Callospermophilus lateralis. The sequence goes on along the minus strand of NW_027514665.1, from coordinate 118,569 downwards.
TGAAGCATTCGTTTCCAGTAACAGTTTGAATTTTTAGGTTTCACTCTGTTTTCTCCTACATAGATAGCTGTGTTTGGAATTCTAAATCAAACACGGTTTGTGCTAGCTCCATGAAACTTGACCAAATGAAGTAGTTCTATGTTGTATCTCTATGGTTTGTTTCCTCTTGAAGTACCCGATGCAGAGACTGGCAAAAAACACTTTCGTTTGAAAGGTGTTGCCAAGCTTCCAAAAAACTACTAGTTTGCTGAAATCTCAGCAAACATTTTTTCACAAAATCTGGATGATACTTGGTGGTAATGATCTGTTCACTAATCCCACTTGGCTGCCCAATTTTTATTCTTCTAGGTTGAAGCGTTCGTTTCCAGTAATAGTTTGAATTTTTAGGTTTCACTCTGTTTTCTGCTATATAGTTAGATGTGTTTGAAACTCTAAATCAAACACGGTTTGTGCTAGCTCCATGAAACTTGACCAAATGAAGTTGTTCTAAGTTCTATCTGTATGGTTTGTTTCCTCTTCAAGTACCCCATGCAGAGACTGGCGAAAAACACTTTCGTTTGAAAGGGGTTGCCAAGCTTCCAAAAAACTACTAGTTTGCTGAAATCTCAGCAAACATTTTTTCACCAAATCTTGATGATACTTGGTGGTAATGATCAGTTCACTAATCCCACTTGGCTGCCCAATTTTAATTCTTCTACTTTGAATAATTCGTTTCCAGTAACAGTTTGAATTTTTAGGTTTCACTCTGTTTTCTCCTACATAGATAGCTGTGTTTGGAATTCTAAATCAAACACGGTTTGTGCTAGCTCCTTGAAACTTGACCAAATGAAGTAGTTCTAAGTTCTATCTCTATGGTTTGTTTCCTCTTGAAGTACCCCATGCAGAGACTGGCGAAAAACACTTTCGTTTGAAAAAGGTTGCCAAGCTTCCAAAAAACTACTAGTTTGCTGAAATCTCAGCAAACATTTTTTCACCAAATCTGGATGATACTTGGTGGTAATGATCAGTTCACTAATCCCACTTGGCTACCCAATTTTTATTCTTCTAGGTTGAAGCATTCGTTTCCAGTAACAGTTTGAATTTTTAGGTTTCACTCTGTTTTCTGCTATATAGTTAGATGTGTTTGAAACTCTAAATCAAACACGGTTTGTGCTAGCTCCATGAAACTTAAACAAAGATGTAGTTTTAAGTTCTATCTGTATGGTTTGTTTCCTCTTGAAGTACCCCATGCAGAGACTGTTGAAAAACACTTTCGTTTGAAACGGGTGGCCAAGCTTCCAAAAAACTGCTAGTTTGCTGAAATATCAGCAAACATTTTTTCACCAAATCTTGATGATACTTGGTGGTAATGATCAGTTCACTAATCCAATTGGCTGCCCAATTTTTATTTTTCTAGGTTGAAGCATTCGTTTCCAGTAACAGTTTGAATTTTTAGGTTTCATTCTGTTTTCTCCTACATAGATAGCTGTGTTTGGAATTCTAAATCAAACACTGTTTGTGCTAGCTCCTTGAAACTTGACCAAATAAAGTAGTTCTAAGTTCTTTCTCTATGGTTTGATTCCTCTTGAAGTACCCCATGCAGAGACTGGCGAAAAACACTTTCGTTTGAAAGGGGTTGCCAAGCTTCAAAAAAAACTACTAGTTCGCTTAAATCTCAGCAAACATTTTTTCACCAAATCTTGATGATACTTTGTGGTAATGATCAGTTCACTAATCCCACTTTGAGGCCCAATTTTTATTCTTCTAAGTTGAAGCATTCGTTTCCACTAACAGTTTGAATTTTTAGGTTTCACTCTGTTTTCTCCTACATAGATAGCTGTGTTTGGATTTCTAAATCAAACACGGTTTGTGCTAGCTCCTTGAAACTTGACCAAATGAAGTAGTTCTAAGTTGTATCTCTATGGTATGTTTCCTCTTGAAGTACCCCATGAAGAGACTGGCGAAAAACACTTTCTTTTGAAAGGGGTTGCCAAGCTTCCAAAAAACTACTAGTTTGCTGAAATCTCAGCAAACATTTTTTCACCAAATATGGATGATACTTGGTGGAAATGATCAGTTCACTAATCCCACTTGGCTGCCCAATTTTCATTCTTCTAGGTTGAAGCATTCGTTTCCAGTAACAGTTTGAATTTTTACGTTTCACTCTGTTTTGCCTACATAGATAGCTGTGTTTGGAATTCTAAATCAAACACGGTTTGTGCTACCTCATTGAAACGTGACCAAATGAAGTAGTTCTAAGTTCTATCTCTATGGTTTGTTTCCTCTTGAAGTACCCCATGCAGAGACTGGCGAAAATCACTTTCGTTTGAAAGGGGTTGCCAAGCTTCCAAAAAACTACTAGTTTGCTGAAATCTCAGCAAACATTTTTTCACAAAATCTGGATGAAACTTTGGTAATGATCAGTTCACTAATCCCACTTGGCTGCCCAATTTTTATTCTTCTAGGTTGAAGCGTTTGTTTCCAGTAACAGTTTGAATTTTTAGGTTTCACTCTGCTTTCTGCTACATAGATAGCTGTGTTTGGAATTCTAAATCAAACACGGTTAGTGCTAATTCCTTGAAACTTGACCAAATGAAGTAGTTCCAAGTTCTATCTCTATGGTTTGTTTCCTCTTGAAGTACCCCATGCAGAGACTGGTGAAAAAACTTTAGTTTGAAAGGGGTTGCCAAGCTTCCAAAAACTACTAGTTTGCTGAAATCTCAGCAAACATTTTTTCACCAAATCTTGATGATACTTGCTGGTAATGATCAGTACTCTAATCCCACTTGGCTGTCCAATTTTTATTCTTCTATGTTGAAGCGTTCGTTTCCAGTAACAGTTTGAATTTTTAGGTTTCACTCTGTTTTCTGCTATAAAGTTAGATGTGTTTGAAACTCTAAATCAAACACGGTTTGTACTAGCTCCCTGAAACTTGACCAAATGAAGTAGTTCTAAGTTCTATCTGTATGGTTTGTTTTCTCTTGAAGTACCCCATGCAGAGACTGGCGAAAAACACTTTCGTTTGAAAGGGGTTGCCAAGCTTCCAAAAAACTACTAGTTTGCTGAAATCTCAGCAAACATTTTTTCACCAAATCTTGATGATACTTGGTGGTAATGATCAGTTCACTAATCCCACTTGGCTGCCCAATTTTAATTCTTCTACGTTGAATCATTCGTTTCCAGTAACAGTTTGAATTTTTAGGTTTCACTCTGTTTTCTCCTACATAGATAGCTGTGTTTGGAATTCTAAATCAAACACGGTTTGTGCTAGCTCCTTGAAACTTGACAAAATGAAGTAGTTCTAAGTTCTATCTCTATGGTTTGTTTCCTCTTGAAGTACCCCATGCAGAGACTGGTGAAAAACACTTTTGTTTGAAAGGGGTTGCCAAGCTTCCAAAAACTACTAGTTTGCTGAAATCTCAGCAAACATTTTTTCACCAAATCTTGATGATATTTGGTGGTAATGATCAGTACTCTAATCCCACTTGGCTGCCCAATTTTTATACTTCTAGGTTGAAGCATTCGTTTCCAGTAACAGTTTGAATTTTTAGGTTTCACTCTGTTTTCTCCTACATAGATAGCTGTGTTTGGAATTCTAAATCAAACACGGTTTGTGCTAGCTCCTTGAAACTTGACCAAATGAAGTAGTTCTAAGTTCTATCTCTATGGTGTGTTTCCTCTTGAAGTACCCCATGCAGAGACTGGCGAAAAACACTTTCGTTTGAAAGGGGTTGCCAAGCTTCCAAAAAACTACTAGTTTGCTGAAATCTCAGCAAACATTTTTTCACCAAATCTTGATGATACTTGGTGGTAATGATCAGTTCACTAATCCCACTTGGCTGCCCAATTTTCATTCTTCTAGGTTGAAGCATTCGTTTCCAGTAACAGTTTGAATTTTTAGGTTTCACTCTGTTTTCTCCTACATAGATTGCTGTGTTTGGAATTCTAAATCAAACACGGTTTGTGCTAGCTCCTTGAAACTTGACCAAATGAAGTAGTTCTAAGTTCTATCTCTATGGTTTGTTTCCTCTTGAAGTACCCCATGCAGAGACTGGCGAAAAACACTGTCGTTTGAAAGGGGTTGCCAAGCTTCCAAAAAACTACTAGTTTGCTGAAATCTCAGCAAACATTTTTTTCACCAAATCTTGATGACACTTGGTGGTAATGATCAGTACTCTAATCCCACTTGGCTGCCCAATTTTTATTCTTCTAGGTTGAAGCATTCGTTTCCAGTAACAGTTTGAATTTTTAGGTGTCACTCTGTTTTCTCCTACATAGATAGCTGTGTTTGGAATTCTAAATCAAACACGGTTTGTGCTAGCTCCTTGAAACTTGACCAAATGAAGTAGTTCTAAGTTCTATCTCTATGGTGTGTTTCCTCTTGAAGTACCCCATGCAGAGACTGGCGAAAAACACTTTCGTTTGAAAAGGGTTGCCAAGCTTCCAAAAAACTACTAGTTTGCTGAAATCTCAGCAAACATTTTTTCACCAAATCTGGATGATACTTGGTGGTAATGATCAGTTCACTAATCCCACTTGGCTGCCCAATTTTCATTCTTCTAGGTTGAAGCATTCGTTTCCAGTAGCAGTTTGAATTTTTAGGTTTCACTCTGTTTTCTCCTACATAGATAGCTGTGTTTGGAATTCTAAATCAAACACGGTTTGTGATAGCTCCTTGAAACTTGACCAAATGAAGTAGTTCTAAGTTGTATCTCTATGGTATGTTTCCTCTTGAAGTACCCCATGAAGAGACTGGCGAAAAACACTTTCTTTTGAAAGGGTTTGCCAAGCTTAGAAAAAAATACTAGTTTGCTGAAATCTCAGCAAACATTTTTTCACCAAATATGGATGATACTTGGTGGAAATGATCAGTTCACTAATCCCACTTGGCTGCCCAATTTTCATTCTTCTAGGTTGAAGCATTCGTTTCCAGTAACAGTTTGAATTTTTACGTTTCACTCTGTTTTGCCTACATAGATAGCTGTGTTTGGAATTCTAAATCAAACACGGTTTGTGCTACCTCATTGAAACGTGACCAAATGAAGTAGTTCTAAGTTCTATCTCTATGGTTTGTTTCCTCTTGAAGTACCCCATGCAGAGACTGGCGAAAATCACTTTCGTTTGAAAGGGGTTGCCAAGCTTCCAAAAAACTACTAGTTTGCTGAAATCTCAGCAAACATTTTTTCACAAAATCTGGATGAAACTTTGGTAATGATCAGTTCACTAATCCCACTTGGCTGCCCAATTTTTATTCTTCTAGGTTGAAGCGTTTGTTTCCAGTAACAGTTTGAATTTTTAGGTTTCACTCTGCTTTCTGCTACATAGATAGCTGTGTTTGGAATTCTAAATCAAACACGGTTAGTGCTAGCTCCTTGAAACTTGACCAAATGAAGTAGTTCTAAGTTCTATCTCTATGGTTTGTTTCCTCTTGAAGTACCCCATGCAGAGACTGGTGAAAAACACTTTAGTTTGAAAGGGGTTGCCAAGCTTCCAAAAACTACTAGTTTGCTGAAATCTCAGCAAACATTTTTTCACCAAATCTTGATGATACTTGGTGGTAATGATCAGTACTCTAATCCCACTTGGCTGCCCAATTTTTATTCTTCTATGTTGAAGCGTTCGTTTCCAGTAACAGTTTGAATTTTTAGGTTTCACTCTGTTTTCTGCTATATAGTTAGATGTGTTTGAAACTCTAAATCAAACACGGTTTGTACTAGCTCCCTGAAACTTGACAAAATGAAGTAGTTCTAAGTTCTATCTGTATGGTTTGTTTCCTCTTGAAGTACCCCATGCAGAGACTGGCGAAAAACACTTTCGTTTGAAAGGGGTTGCCAAGCTTCCAAAAAACTACTAGTTTGCTGAAATCTCAGCAAACATTTTTTCACCAAATCTGGATGATACTTGGTGGTAATGATCAGTTCACTAATCCCACTTGGCTGCCCAATTTTCATTCTTCTAGGTTGAAGCATTCGTTTCCAGTAACAGTTTGAATTTTTAGGTTTCACTCTGTTTTCTCCTACATAGATTGCTGTGTTTGGAATTCTAAATCAAACACGGTTTGTGCTAGCTCCTTGAAACTTGACCAAATGAAGTAGTTCTAAGTTCTATCTCTATGGTTTGTTTCCTCTTGAAGTACCCCATGCAGAGACTGGCGAAAAACACTGTCGTTTGAAAGGGGTTGCCAAGCTTCCAAAAAACTACTAGTTTGCTGAAATCTCAGCAAACATTTTTTTCACCAAATCTTGATGACACTTGGTGGTAATGATCAGTACTCTAATCCCACTTGGCTGCCCAATTTTTATTCTTCTAGGTTGAAGCATTCGTTTCCAGTAACAGTTTGAATTTTTAGGTGTCACTCTGTTTTCTCCTACATAGATAGCTGTGTTTGGAATTCTAAATCAAACACGGTTTGTGCTAGCTCCTTGAAACTTGACCAAATGAAGTAGTTCTAAGTTCTATCTCTATGGTGTGTTTCCTCTTGAAGTACCCCATGCAGAGACTGGCGAAAAACACTTTCGTTTGAAAAGGGTTGCCAAGCTTCCAAAAAACTACTAGTTTGCTGAAATCTCAGCAAACATTTTTTCACCAAATCTGGATGATACTTGGTGGTAATGATCAGTTCACTAATCCCACTTGGCTGCCCAATTTTCATTCTTCAAGGTTGAAGCATTCGTTTCCAGTAGCAGTTTGAATTTTTAGGTTTCACTCTGTTTTCTCCTACATAGATAGCTGTGTTTGGAATTCTAAATCAAACACGGTTTGTGATAGCTCCTTGAAACTTGACCAAATGAAGTAGTTCTAAGTTGTATCTCTATGGTATGTTTCCTCTTGAAGTACCCCATGAAGAGACTGGCGAAAAACACTTTCTTTTGAAAGGGGTTGCCAAGCTTCCAAAAAACTACTAGTTTGCTGAAATCTCAGCAAACATTTTTTCACCAAATATGGATGATACTTGGTGGAAATGATCAGTTCACTAATCCCACTTGGCTGCCCAATTTTCATTCTTCTAGGTTGAAGCATTCGTTTCCAGTAACAGTTTGAATTTTTACGTTTCACTCTGTTTTGCCTACATAGATAGCTGTGTTTGGAATTCTAAATCAAACACGGTTTGTGCTACCTCATTGAAACGTGACCAAATGAAGTAGTTCTAAGTTCTATCTCTATGGTTTGTTTCCTCTTGAAGTACCCCATGCAGAGACTGGCGAAAATCACTTTCGTTTGAAAGGGGTTGCCAAGCTTCCAAAAAACTACTAGTTTGCTGAAATCTCAGCAAACATTTTTTCACAAAATCTGGATGAAACTTTGGTAATGATCAGTTCACTAATCCCACTTGGCTGCCCAATTTTTATTCTTCTAGGTTGAAGCGTTTGTTTCCAGTAACAGTTTGAATTTTTAGGTTTCACTCTGCTTTCTGCTACATAGATAGCTGTGTTTGGAATTCTAAATCAAACACGGTTAGTGCTAGCTCCTTGAAACTTGACCAAATGAAGTAGTTCTAAGTTCTATCTCTATGGTTTGTTTCCTCTTGAAGTACCCCATGCAGAGACTGGTGAAAAACACTTTAGTTTGAAAGGGGTTGCCAAGCTTCCAAAAACTACTAGTTTGCTGAAATCTCAGCAAACATTTTTTCACCAAATCTTGATGATACTTGGTGGTAATGATCAGTACTCTAATCCCACTTGGCTGCCCAATTTTTATTCTTCTATGTTGAAGCGTTCGTTTCGAGTAACAGTTTGAATTTTTAGGTTTCACTCTGTTTTCTGCTATATAGTTAGATGTGTTTGAAACTCTAAATCAAACACGGTTTGTACTAGCTCCCTGAAACTTGACAAAATGAAGTAGTTCTAAGTTCTATCTGTATGGTTTGTTTCCTCTTGAAGTACCCCATGCAGAGACTGGCGAAAAACACTTTCGTTTGAAAGGGGTTGCCAAGCTTCCAAAAAACTACTAGTTTGCTGAAATCTCAGCAAACATTTTTTCACCAAATCTTGATGATACTTGGTGGTAATGATCAGTTCACTAATCCCACTTGGCTGCCCAATTTTAATTCTTCTACGTTGAATCATTCGTTTCCAGTAACAATTTGAATTTTTAGGTTTCACTCTGTTTTCTCCTACATAGATAGCTGTGTTTGGAATTCTAAATCAAACACGGTTTGTGCTAGCTCCTTGAAACTTGCCAAATGAAGTAGTTCTAAGTTCTATCTCTATGGTTTGTTTCCTCTTGAAGTACCCCATGCAGAGACTGGCGAAAAACACTTTCGTTTGAAAGGGGTTGCCAAGCTTCCAAAAAACTACTAGTTTGCTGAAATCTCAGCAAACATTTTTTCACCAAATCTTGATGACACTTGGTGGTAATGATCAGTTCACTAATCCCACTTGGCTGCCCAATTTTCATTCTTCTAGGTTGAAGCATTCGTTTCCAGTAACAGTTTGAATTTTTAGGTTTCACTCTGTTTTCTCCTACATAGATAGCTGTGTTTGGAATTCTAAATCAAACACGGTTTGTGCTAGCTCCTTGAAACTTGACCAAATGAAGTAGTTCTAAGTTGTATCTCAATGGTTTGTTTCCTCTTGAAGTACCCCATGCAGAGATTGGCAAAAAACACTTTCGTTTGAAAGGTGTTGCCAAGCTTCCAAAAAACTACTAGTTTGCTGAAATCTCAGCAAATATTTTTTCACCAAATCTGGATGATACTTGGTGATAATGATCAGTACACTAATCCCACTTGGCTGCCCAATTTTTATTCTTCTATGTTGAAGCATTCGTTTCCAGTAACAGTTTGAATTTTTAGGTTTCACTCTGTTTTCTGCTATATAGTTAGATGTGTTTGAAACTCTAAATCAAACACGGTTTGTACTAGCTCCATGAAACTTGACCAAATGAAGTAGTTCTAAGTTCTATCTGTATGGTTTGTTTTCTCTTGAAGTACCCCATGCAGAGACTGGCGAAAAACACTTTCGTTTGAAAGGGGTTGCCAAGCTTCCAAAAAACTACTAGTTTGCTGAAATCTCAGCAAACATTTTTTCACCAAATCTTGATGATACTTGGTGGTAATGATCAGTTCACTAATCCCACTTGGCTGCCCAATTTTAATTCTTCTACGTTGAATCATTCGTTTCCAGTAACAGTTTGAATTTTTAGGTTTCACTCTGTTTTCTCCTACATAGATAGCTGTGTTTGGAATTCTAAATCAAACACGGTTTGTGCTAGCTCCTTGAAACTTGACAAAATGAAGTAGTTCTAAGTTCTATCTCTATGGTTTGTTTCCTCTTGAAGTACCCCATGCAGAGACTGGTGAAAAACACTTTTGTTTGAAAGGGGTTGCCAAGCTTCCAAAAACTACTAGTTTGCTGAAATCTCAGCAAACATTTTTTCACCAAATCTTGATGATATTTGGTGGTAATGATCAGTACTCTAATCCCACTTGGCTGCACAATTTTTATACTTCTAGGTTGAAGCATTCGTTTCCAGTAACAGTTTGAATTTTTAGGTTTCACTCTGTTTTCTCCTACATAGATAGCTGTGTTTGGAATTCTAAATCAAACACGGTTTGTGCTAGCTCCTTGAAACTTGACCAAATGAACTAGTTCTAAGTTCTATCTCTATGGTGTGTTTCCTCTTGAAGTAGCCCATGCAGAGACTGGCGAAAAACACTTTCGTTTGAAAGGGGTTGCCAAGCTTCCAAAAAACTACTAGTTTGCTGAAATCTCAGCAAACATTTTTTCACCAAATCTTGATGATACTTGGTGGTAATGATCAGTTCACTAATCCCACTTGGCTGCCCAATTTTCATTCTTCTAGGTTGAAGCATTCGTTTCCAGTAACAGTTTGAATTTTTAGGTTTCACTCTGTTTTCTCCTACATAGATTGCTGTGTTTGGAATTCTAAATCAAACACGGTTTGTGCTAGCTCCTTGAAACTTGACCAAATGAAGTAGTTCTAAGTTCTATCTCTATGGTTTGTTTCCTCTTGAAGTACCCCATGCAGAGACTGGCGAAAAACACTGTCGTTTGAAAGGGGTTGCCAAGCTTCCAAAAAACTACTAGTTTGCGGAAATCCCAGCAAACATTTTTTTCACCAAATCTTGATGACACTTGGTGGTAATGATCAGTACTCTAATCCCACTTGGCTGCCCAATTTTTATTCTTCTAGGTTGAAGCATTCGTTTCCAGTAACAGTTTGAATTTTTAGGTGTCACTCTGTTTTCTCCTACATAGATAGCTGTGTTTGGAATTCTAAATCAAACACGGTTTGTGCTAGCTCCTTGAAACTTGACCAAATGAAGTAGTTCTAAGTTCTATCTCTATGGTGTGTTTCCTCTTGAAGTACCCCATGCAGAGACTGGCGAAAAACACTTTCGTTTGAAAAGGGTTGCCAAGCTTCCAAAAAACTACTAGTTTGCTGAAATCTCAGCAAACATTTTTTCACCAAATCTGGATGATACTTGGTGGTAATGATCAGTTCACTAATCCCACTTGGCTGCCCAATTTTCATTCTTCTAGGTTGAAGCATTCGTTTCCAGTAGCAGTTTGAATTTTTAGGTTTCACTCTGTTTTCTCCTACATAGATAGGTGTGTTTGGAATTCTAAATCAAACACGGTTTGTGCTAGCTCCTTGAAACTTGACCAAATGAAGTAGTTCTAAGTTCTATCTCTATGGTTTGTTTCCTCTTGAAGTACCCCATGCAGAGACTGGCGAAAAACACTTTCGTTTGAAAGGGTTTGCCAAGCTTCCAAAAAACTACTAGTTTGCTGAAATCTCAGCAAACATTTTTTCACCAAATCTGGATGATACTTGGTGGTAATGATCAGTTCACTAATCCCACTTAGCTGCCCAATTTTTATTCTTCTGGGTTGAAGCGTTCGTTTCCAGTAACAGTTTGAATTTTTAGGTTTCACTCTGTTTTCTGCTATATAGTTAGATGTGTTTGAAACTCTAAATCAAACACGGTTTGTGCTAGCTCCATGAAACTTAAACAAATGAAGTAGTTTTAAGTTCTATCTGTATGGTTTGTTTCCTCTTGAAGTACCCCATGCAGAGACTGTTGAAAAACACTTTCGTTTGAAACGGGTGGCCAAGCTTCCAAAAAACTACTAGTTTGCTGAAATCTCAGCAAACATTTTTTCACCAAATCTTGATGATACTTGGTGGTAATGATCAGTTCACTAATCCCACTTGGCTGCCCAATTTTTATTTTTCTAGGTTGAAGCATTCGTTTCCAGTAACAGTTTGAATTTTTAGGTTTCACTCTGTTTTCTTCTACATAGATAGCTGTGTTTGGAATTCTAAATCAAACACTGTTTGTGCTAGCTCGTTGAAACTTGACGAAATAAAGTAGTTCTAAGTTCTATCTCTATGGTTTGATTCCTCTTGAAGTACCCCATGCAGAGACTGGCGAAAAACACTTTCGTTTGAAAGGGGTTGCCAAGCTTCAAAAAAAACTACTAGTTCGCTTAAATCTCAGCAAACATTTTTTCACCAAATCTTGATGATACTTGGTGGTAATGATCAGTTCACTATTCCCACTTTGAGGCCCAATGTTTATTCTTCTAGGTTGAAGCATTCGTTTCCAGTAACAGTTTGAATTTTTAGGTTTCACTCTGTTTTCTCCTACATAGATAGCTGTGTTTGGAATTCTAAATCAAACACGGTTTGTGCTAGCTCCTTGAAACTTGACCAAATGAAGTAGTTCTAAGTTGTATCTCTATGGTTTGTTTCCTCTTGAAGTACCCCATGAAGAGACTGGCGAAAAACACAATTTTTTTGAAAGGGGTTGCCAAGCTTCCAAAAAACTACTAGTTTGCTGAAATCTCAGCAAATATTTTTTCACCAAATCTGGATGATACTTGGTGGAAATGATCAGTTCACTAATCCCACTTGGCTGCCCAATTTTCATTCTTCTATGTTGAAGCATTCGTTTCCAGTAACAGTTTGAATTTTTACGTTTCACTCTGTTTTGCCTACATAGATAGCTGTGTTTGGAATTCTAAATCAAACACTGTTTGTGCTAGCTCCATGAAACTTCACCAAATGAAGTAGTTCTAAGTTGTATCTCTATGGTTTGTTTCCTCTTGAAGTACCCCATGCAGAGACTGGCAAAAAACACTTTCGTTTGAAAGGTGTTGCCAAGCTTCCAAAAAACTACTAGTTTTCTGAAATCTCAGCAAACATTTTTTCACAAAATCTGGATGATACTTGGTGGTAATGATCAGTTCACTAATCCCACTTGGCTGCCCAATTTTAATTCTTCTATGTTGAAGCGTTCGTTTCCAGTAACAGTTTGAATTTTTAGGTTTCACTCTGCTTTCTGCTACATAGATAGCTGTGTTTGGAATTCTAAATCAAACACGGTTTGTGCTAGCTCCTTGAAACTTGACCAAATGAAGTAGTTCTAAGTTCTATCTCTATGGATTGTTTCCTCTTGAAGTACCCCATGCAGAGACTAGTGAAAAACACTTTCTTTTGAAAGGGGTTGCCAAGCTTCCAAAAACTACTAGTTTGCTGAAATCTCAGCAAACATTTTTTCACCAAATCTTGATGATACTTGGTGGTAATGATCAGTACTATAATCCCACTTGGCTGCCCAATTTTTATTCTTCTATGTTGAAGCGTTCGTTTCCAGTAACAGTTTAAATTTTTAGGTTTCACTCTATTTTCTGCTATATAGTTAGATGTGTTTGAAACTCTAAATCAAACACGGTTTGTGCTAGCTCCATGAAACTTGACCAAATGAAGTACTTCTAAGTTCTATCTGTATGGTTTGTTTCCTCTTGAAGTACCCCATGCAGAGACTGGCGAAAAACACTTTGGTTTGAAAGGGGTTGCCAAGCTTCCAAAAAACTACTAGTTTGCTGAAATCTCAGCAAACATTTTTTCACCAAATCTTGATGATACTTGGTGGTAATGATCAGTTCACTAATCCCACTTGGCTGCCCAATTTTAATTCTTCTACGTTGAATCATTCGTTTCCAGTAACATTTTGAATTTTTAGGTTTCACTCTGTTTTCTCCTACATAGATAGCTGTGTTTGGAATTCTAAATCAAACACGGTTTGTGCTAGCTCCTTGAAACTTGACCAAATGAAGTAGTTCTAAGTTCTATCTCTATGGTTTGTTTCCTCTTGAAGTACCCCATGCAGAGACTGGCGAAAAACACTTTCGTTTGAAAGGCGTTGCCAAGCTTCCAAAAAACTACTAGTTTGCTGAAATCTCAGCAAACATTTTTTCACCAAATCTGGATGATACTTGGTGGTAATGATCAGTTCTCTAATCCCACTTGGCTGCCCAATTTTTATTCTTCTAGGTTGAAGCGTTCGTTTCCAGTAACAGTTTGAATTTTTAGGTTTCACTCTGTTTTCTGCTATATAGTTAGATGTGTTTGAAACTCTAAATCAAACACGGTTTGTGCTAGCTCCATGAAACTAAAACAAAGATGTAGTTTTAAGTTCTATCTGTATGGTTTGTTTCCTCTTGAACTACCCCATGCAGAGACTGTTGAAAAACACTTTCGTTTGATACGGGTGGCCAAGCTTCCAAAAAACTACTAGTTTGCTGAAATCTCAGCAAACATTTTTTCACCAAATCTTGATGATACTTGGTGGTAATGATCAGTTCACTAATCCCACTTGGCTGCCCAATTTTTATTTTTTTAGGTTGAAGCATTCGTTTCCAGTAACAGTTTGAATTTTTAGGTTTCATTCCGTTTTCTCCTACATAGATAGCTGTGTTTGGAATTCTAAATCAAACACTGTTTGTGCTAGCTCCTTGAAACTTGACCAAATAAAGTAGTTCTAAGTTCTATCTCTATGGTTTGATTCCTCTTGAAGTACCCCATGAAGAGACTGGCGAAAAACACTTTCGTTTGAAAGGGGTTGCCAAGCTTCAAAAAAAACTACTAGTTGGCTTAAATCTCAGCAAACATTTTTTCACCAAATCTTGATGATACTTGGTGGTAATGATCAGTTCACTAATCCCACTTTGAGGCCCAATTTTTATTCTTCTAGGTTGAAGCATTCGTTTCCAGTAACAGTTTGAATTTTTAGGTTTCACTCTGTTTTCTCCTACATAGATAGCTGTGTTTGGAATTCTAAATCAAACACGGTTTGTGCTAGCTCCTTGAAACTTGACCAAATGAAGTAGTTCTAAGTTGTATCTCTATGGTTTGTTTCCTCTTGAAGCACCCCATGCAGAGACTGGCAAAAAACACTTTCTTTGAAAGGGGTTGCCAAGCTTCCAAAAAACTACTAGTTTGCTGAAATCTCAGCAAACATTTTTTCACCAAATCTGGATGATACTTGGTGGAAATGATCAGTTCACTAATCCCACTTGGCTGCCCAATTTTCATTCTTCTAGGTTGAAGCATTCGTTTCCAGTAACAGTTTGAATTTTTACGTTTCACTCTGTTTTGCCTACATAGATAGCTGTGTTTGGAATTCTAAATCAAACACGGTGTGTGCTACCTCATTGAAACGTGACCAAATGAAGTAGTTCTAAGTTCTATCTCTATGGTTTGTTTCCTCTTGAAGTACCCCATGCAGAGACTGGCGAAAATCACTTTCGATTGAAAGGGGTTGCCAAGCTTCCAAAAAACTACTAGTTTGCTGAAATCTCAGCAAACATTTTTTTACCAAATCTTGATGATACTAGGTGGTAATGATCAGTTCACTAATCCCACTTTGCTGCCCAATTATTATTCTTCTAGGTTGAAGCATTCGTTTCCAGTAACAGTTTGAATTTCTAGGTTTCACTCTGTTTTCTCCTACATAGATAGCTGTGTTTGGAATTCTAAATCAAACACGGTTTGTGCTAGCTCCATGAAACTTGACCAAATGAAGTACTTCTAAGTTCTATCTCTATGGTTTGTTTCCTCTTGAAGTACCCCATGCAGAGACTGGCAAAAAACACTTTCGTTTGAAAGGTGTTGCCAAGCTTCCAAAAAACTACTAGTTTGCTGAAATCTCAGCAAACATTTTTTCACAAAATCTGGATGATACTTGGTGGTAATGATCAGTTCACTAATCCCACTTGGCTGCCCAATTTTTATTCTTCTAGGTTGAAGCGTTCGTTTCCAGTAACAGTTTGAATTTTTAGGTTTCACTCTGCTTTCTGCTACATAGATAGCTGTGTTTTAATTCTAAATCAAACACGGTTTGTGCTAGCTCCTTGAAACTTGACCAAATGAAGTAGTTCTAAGTTCTATCTCTATGGTTTGTTTCCTCTTGAAGTACCCCATGCAGAGACTGGTGAAAAACACTTTCGTTTGAAAGGGGTTGCCAAGCTTCCAAAAACTACTAGTTTGCTGAAATCTCAGCAAACATTTTTTCACCAAATCTTGATGATACTTGGTGGTAATGATCAGTACTCTAATCCCACTTGGCTGCCCAATTTTTATTCTTCTATGTTGAAGCGTTCGTTTCCAGTAACAGTTTGAATTTTTAGGTTTCACTCTGTTTTCTCCTATATAGTTAGATGTGTTTGAAACTCTAAATCAAACACGGTTTGTGCTAACTCCATGAAACTTGACCAAATAAAGTAGTTCTAACTTCTATCTGTATGGTTTGTTTCCTCTTGAAGTACCCCATGCAGAGACTGGCGAAAAACACTTTCGTTTGAAAGGGGTTGCCAAGCTTCCAAAAAACTACTAGTTTGCTGAAATCTCAGCAAACATTTTTTCACCAAATCTTGATGATACTTGGTGGTAATGATCAGTTCACTAATCCCACTTGGCTGCCCAATTTTAATTCTTCTACGTTGAATCATTCGTTTCCCGTAACAGTTTGAATTTTTAGGTTTCACTCTGTTTTCTCCTACATAGATAGCTGTGTTTGGAATTCTAAATCAAACACGGTTTGTGCTACCTCCTTGAAACTTGACCAAATGAAGTAGTTCTAAGTTCTATCTCTATGGTTTGTTTCCTCTTGAAGTACCCCATGCAGAGACTGGCGAAAAACACTTTCGTTTGAAAGAGGTTGAAAAGCTTCCAAAAAACTACTAGTTTGCTGAAATCTCAGCAAACATTTTTTCACCAAATCTGGATGATACTTGGTGGTAATGATCAGTTCACTAATCCCACTTGGCTGCCCAATTTTTATTCTTCTAGGTTGAAGCGTTCGTTTCCAGTAACAGTTTGAATTTTTAGGTTTCACTCTGTTTTCTGCTATATAGTTAGATGTGTTTGAAACTCTAAATCAAACACGGTTTGTGCTAGCTCCATGAAACTTAAACAAAGAAGTAGTTTTAAGTTCTATCTGTATGGTTTGTTTCCTCTTGATGTACCCCATGCAGAGACTGTTGAAAAACACTTTCGTTTGAAACGGGTGGCCAAGCTTCCAAAAAACTACTAGTTTGCTGAAATCTCAGCAAACATTTTTTCACCAAATCTTGATGATACTTGGTGGTAATGATCAGTTCACTAATCCCACTTGGCTGCCCAATTTTTATTTTTCTAGGTTGAAGCATTCGTTTCCAGTAACAGTTTGAATTTTTAGGTTTCACTCTGTTTTCTCCTACATAGATAGCTGTGTTTGGAATTCTAAATCAAACACGGTTTGTGCTAGCTCCTTGAAACTTGACCAAATGAAGTAGTTCTAAGTTGTATCTCTATGGTTTGTTTCCTCTTGAAGTACCCCATGAAGAGACTGGCGAAAAACACTTTCTTTTGAAAGGGGTTGCCAAGCTTCCAAAAATCTACTAGTTTGCTGAAATCTCAGCAAACATTTTTTCACCAAATCTGGATGATACTTGGTTGAAATGATCAGTTCACTAATCCCACTTGGCTGCCCAATTTTCATTCTTCTAGGTTGAAGCATTCGTTTCCAGTAACAGTTTGAATTTTTACGTTTCACTCTGTTTTGCCTACATAGATAGGTGTGTTTGGAATTCTAAATCAAACACGGTTTGTGCTACCTCATTGAAACGTGACCAAATGAAGTAGTTCTAAGTTCTATCTCTATGGTTTGTTTCCTCTTGAAGTACCCCATGCAGAGACTGGCGAAAAACACTTTCGTTTGAAAGGGGTTGCCAAGCTTCCAAAAAACTACTAGTTTGCTGAAATCTCAGCAAACATTTTTTTACCAAATCTTGATGATATTTGGTGGTAATGATCAGTTCACTAATCCCACTTTGCTGCCCAATTATTATTATTCTAGGTTGAAGCCTTCGTTTCCAGTAACAGTTTGAATTTCTAGGTTTCACTCTGTTTTCTCCTACATAGATAGCTGTGTTTGGAATTCTAAATCAAACACGGTTTGTGCTAGCTCCATGAAACTTGACCAAATGAAGTAGTTCTAAGTTGTATCTCTATGGTTTGTTCCTCTTGAAGTACCCCATGCAGAGACTGGCGAAAAACACTGTCGTTTGAAAGGGGTTGCCAGCTTCCAAAAAACCACTAGTTTGCTGAAATCTCAGCAAAGATTTTTTTCACCAAATCTTGATGACACTTGGTGGTAATGATCAGTACTCTAATCCCACTTGGCTGCCCAATATTTATTCTTCTAGGTTGAAGCATTCGTTTCCAGTAACAGTTTGAATTTTTAGGTTTCACTCTGTTTTCTCCTACATAGATAGCTGTGTTTGGAATTCTAAATCAAACACGGTTTTGTGCTAGCTCCTTGAAACTTGACCAATGAAGTAGTTCTAAGTTCTATCTCTATGGTTTGTTTCCTCTTGAAGTACCCCATGCAGAGACTGGCGAAAAACACTTTCGTTTGAAAGGGGTTGCCAAGCTTCCAAAAAACTTCTAGTTTGCTGAAATCTCAGCAAACATTTTTTCACCAAATCTGGATGATACTTGGTGGTAATGATCAGTTCACTATCCCACTTGGCTGCCCAATTTTTATTCTTCTAGGTTGAAGCGTTCGTTTCCAGTAACAGTTTGAATTTTTAGGTTTGACTCTGTTTTCTGCTATATAGTTAGATGTGTTTGAAACTCTAAATCAAACACGGTTTGTGCTAGCTCATGAAACTTAACAAATGAAGTAGTTTTTAGTTCTATCTGTATGGTTTGTTTCTCTTGAAGTACCCCATGCAGAGACTGTTGAAAAACACTTTCGTTTGAAACGGGTGGCCAAGCTTCCAAAAAACTACTAGTTTGCTGAAATCTCAGCAAACATTTTTTTCACCAAATCTTGATGATACTTGGTGGTAATGATCAGTTCACTAATCCCACTTGGCTGCCCAATTTTTATTTTTCTAGGTTGAAGCATTCGTTTCCAGTAACAGTTTGAATTTTTAGGTTTCACTCTGTTTTCTCCTACATAGATAGCTGTGTTTGGAATTCTAAATCAAACACTGTTTGTGCTAGCTCCTTGAAACTTGAACAAATAAAGTAGTTCTAAGTTCTATCTCTATGGTTTGATTCCTCTTGAAGTACCCCATGCAGAGACTGGCGAAAAGACACTTTCGTTTGAAAGGGGTGGCCAAGCTTCAAAAAAAACTACTAGTTGGCTTAAATCTCAGCAAACATTATTTCACCAAAACTTGATGATACTTGGTGGTAATGATCAGTTCACTAAATCCCACTTTGAGGCACAATTTTTATTCTTCTAGGTTGAAGCATTCGTTTCCAGTAACAGTTTGAATTTTTAGGGTTCACTCTGTTTTCTCCTACATAGATAGCTGTGTTTGGAATTCTAAATCAAACACGGTTTGTGCTAGCTCCTTGAAACTTGACCAAATGAAGTAGTTCTAAGTTGTATCTCTATGGTTTGTTTCCTCTTGAAGTACCCCATGAAGAGACTGGCGAAAATACAATTTTTTTGAAAGGGGTTGCAAAGCTTCCAAAAAACTACTAGTTTGCTGAAATCTCAGCAAACATTTTTTCACCAAATCTGGATGATACTTGGTGGAAATGATCAGTTCACTAATCCCACTTGGCTGCCCCAATTTTCATTCTTCTAGGTTGAAGCATTCGTTTCCAGTAACAGTTTGAATTTTTACGTTTCACTCTGTTTTGCCTACATAGATAGCTGTGTTTGGAATTCTAAACAAACACGGTTTGTGCTACCTCATTGAAACGTGACCAAATGAAGTAGTTCTAAGTCCTATCTTTATGGTTTGTTTCCTCTTGACGTACCCCATGCAGAGACTGGCGAAAATCACTTTCGTTTGAAAGGGGTTGCCAAGCTTCCAAAAACGACTAGTTTGCTGAAATCTCAGCAAACATTTTTTCACCAAATCTTGATGATACTTGGTGGTAATGATCAGTTCACTAATCCCACTTTGCTGCCCAATTATTATTCTTCTAGGTTGAAGCATTCGTTTCCAGTAACAGTTTGAATTTCTAGGTTTCACTCTGTTTTCTCCTACATAGATAGCTGTGTTTGAATTCTAAATCAAACACGGTTTGTGCTAGCTCCATGAAACTTGACCAAATGAAGTAGTTCTAAGTTGTATCTCTATGGTTTGTTTCCTCTTGAAGCACCCCATGCAGAGACTGGCAAAAAACACTTTCTTTGAAAGGGGTTGCCAAGCTTCCAAAAAACTACTAGTTTGCTGAAATCTCAGCAAACATTTTTTCACCAAATCTGGATGATACTTGGTGGAAATGATCAGTTCACTAATCCCACTTGGCTGCCCAATTTTCATTCTTCTAGGTTGAAGCATTCGTTTCCAGTAACAGTTTGAATTTTTACGTTTCACTCTGTTTTGCCTACATAGATAGCTGTGTTTGGAATTCTAAATCAAACACGGTGTGTGCTACCTCATTGAAACGTGACCAAATGAAGTAGTTCTAAGTTCTATCTCTATGGTTTGTTTCCTCTTGAAGTACCCCATGCAGAGACTGGCGAAAATCACTTTCGATTGAAAGGGGTTGCAAGCTTCCAAAAACTACTAGTTTGCTGAAATCTCAGCAAACATTTTTTTACCAAATCTTGATGATACTAGGTGGTAATGATCAGTTCACTAATCCACTTTGCTGCCCAATTATTATTCTTCTAGGTTGAAGCATTCGTTTCCAGTAACAGTTTGAATTTCTAGGTTTCACTCTGTTTTCTCCTACATAGATAGCTGTGTTTGGAATTCTAAATCAAACACGGTTTGTGCTAGCTCCATGAAACTTGACCAAATGAAGTACTTCTAAGTTCTATCTCTATGGTTTGTTTCCTCTTGAAGTACCCATGCAGAGACTGGCAAAAACACTTCGTTGAAAAGGTGTTGCCAAGCTTCCAAAAAACTACTAGTTTGCTGAAATCTCAGCAAACATTTTTTCACAAAATCTGGATGATACTTGTGGTTATGATCAGTTCACTAATCCCACTTGGCTGCCCAATTTTTATTCTTCTAGGTTGAAGCGTTCGTTTCCAGTAACAGTTTGAATTTTTAGGTTTCACTCTGCTTTCTGCTACATAGATAGCTGTGTTTTAATTCTAAATCAAACACGGTTTGTGCTAGCTCCTTGAAACTTGACCAAATGAAGTAGTTCTAAGTTCTATCTCTATGGTTTGTTTCCTCTTGAAGTACCCCATGCAGAGACTGGTGAAAAACACTTTCGTTTGAAAGGGGTTGCCAAGCTTCCAAAAACTACTAGTTTGCTGAAATCTCAGCAAAACATTTTTTCACCAAATCTTGATGATACTTGGTGGTAATGATCAGTACTCTAATCCCACTTGGCTGCCCCATTTTTAATTCTTCTATGTTGAAGCGTTCGTTTCCAGTAACAGTTTGAATTTTTAGGTTTCACTCTGTTTTCTCCTATATAGTTAGATGTGTTTGAAACTCTAAATCAAACACGGTTTGTGCTAACTCCATGAAACTTGACCAAATAAAGTAGTTCTAACTTCTATCTGTATGGTTTGTTTCCTCTTGAAGTACCCCATGCAGAGACTGGCGAAAAACACTTTCGTTTGAAAGGGGTTGCCAAGCTTCCAAAAAACTACTAGTTTGCTGAAATCTCAGCAAACATTTTTTCACCAAATCTTGAGATACTTGGTGGTAATGATCAGTTCACTAATCCCACTTGGCTGCCCAATTTTAATTCTTCTACGTTGAATCATTCGTTTCCAGTAACAGTTTGAATTTTTAGGTTTCACTCTGTTTTCTCCTACATAGATAGCTGTGTTTGGAATTCTAAATCAAACACGGTTTGTGCTAGCTCCTTGAACTTGACCAAATGAAGTAGTTCTAAGTTCTATCTCTATGGTTTGTTTCCTCTTGAAGTACCCCATGCAGAGACTGGCGAAAAACACTTTCGTTTGAAAGAGGTTGAAAAGCTTCCAAAAAACTACTATTTGCTGAAATCTCAGCAAACATTTTTTCACCAAATCTGGATGATACTTGGTGGTAATGATCAGTTCACTAATCCCACTTGGCTGCCCAATTTTTATTCTTCTAGGTTGAAGCGTTCGTTTCCAGTAACAGTTTGAATTTTAGGTTTCACTCTGTTTTCTGCTATATAGTTAGATGTGTTTGAAACTCTAAATCAAACATGGTTTGTGCTAGCTCCAGGAAACTTAAACAAAGAAGTAGTTTTAAGTTCTATCTGTATGGTTTGTTTCCTCTTGATGTACCCCATGCAGAGACTGTTGAAAAACACTTTCGTTTGAAACGGGTGGCCAAGCTTCCAAAAAAATACTAGTTTGCTGAAATCTCAGCAAACATTTTTTTCACCAAATCTTGATGATACTTGGTGGTAATGATCAGTTCACTAATCCCACTTGGCTGCCCAATTTTTATTTTTCTAGGTTGAAGCATTCGTTTCCAGTAACAGTTTGAATTTTTAGGTTTCACTCTGTTTTCTCCTACATAGATAGCTGTGT
This sequence comes from Callospermophilus lateralis, assembly GCF_048772815.1. Taxonomy (NCBI): domain Eukaryota; kingdom Metazoa; phylum Chordata; class Mammalia; order Rodentia; family Sciuridae; genus Callospermophilus; species Callospermophilus lateralis. Next base: position 96,833 of record NW_027514665.1, on the reverse strand, counting down.
TTGGAATTCTAAATCAAACACGGTTTGTGCTAGCTCCTTGAAACTTGACCAAATGAAGTAGTTCTAAGTTGTATCTCTATGGTTTGTTTCCTCTTGAAGTACCCCATGAAGAGACTGGCGAAAAACACTTTCTTTTGAAAGGGGTTGCCAAGCTTCCAAAAAACTACTAGTTTGCTGAAATCTCAGCAAACATTTTTTCACCAAATCTGGATGATACTTGGTTGAAATGATCAGTTCACTAATCCCACTTGGCTGCCCAATTTTCATTCTTCTAGGTTGAAGCATTCGTTTCCAGTAACAGTTTGAATTTTTACGTTTCCCTCTGTTTTGCCTACATAGATAGGTGTGTTTGGAATTCTAAATCAAACACGGTTTGTGCTACCTCATTGAAACGTGACCAAATGAAGTAGTTCTAAGTTCTATCTCTATGGTTTGTTTCCTCTTGAAGTACCCCATGCAGAGACTGGCGAAAAACACTTTCGTTTGAAAGGGGTTGCCAAGCTTCCAAAAAACTACTAGTTTGCTGAAATCTCAGCAAACATTTTTTTACCAAATCTTGATGATATTTGGTGGTAATGATCAGTTCACTAATCCCACTTTGCTGCCCAATTATTATTATTCTAGGTTGAAGCCTTCGTTTCCAGTAACAGTTTGAATTTCTAGGTTTCACTCTGTTTTCTCCTACATAGATAGCTGTGTTTGGAATTCTAAATCAAACACGGTTTGTGCTAGCTCCATGAAACTTGACCAAATGAAGTAGTTCTAAGTTGTATCTCTATGGTTTGTTTCCTCTTGAAGTACCCCATGCAGAGACTGGCGAAAAACACTGTCGTTTGAAAGGGGTTGCCAGCTTCCAAAAAACTACTAGTTTGCTGAAATCTCAGCAAAGATTTTTTTCACCAAATTTGGTGACACTTGGTGGTAATGATCAGTACTCTAATCCCACTTGGCTGCCCAATATTTATTCTTCTAGGTTGAAGCATTCGTTTCCAGTAACAGTTTGAATTTTTAGGTTTCACTCTGTTTTCTCCTACATAGATAGCTGTGTTTGGAATTCTAAATCAAACACGGTTTGTGCTAGCTCCTTGAAACTTGACCAAATGAAGTAGTTCTAAGTTCTATCTCTATGGTTTGTTTCCTCTTGAAGTACCCCATGCAGAGACTGGCGAAAAACACTTTCGTTTGAAAGGGGTTGCCAAGCTTCCAAAAAACTTCTAGTTTGCTGAAATCTCAGCAAACATTTTCTCACCAAATCTGGATGATACTTGGTGGTAATGATCAGTTCACTATCCCACTTGGCTGCCCAATTTTTATTCTTCTAGGTTGAAGCGTTCGTTTCCAGTAACAGTTTGAATTTTTAGGTTTGACTCTGTTTTCTGCTATATAGTTAGATGTGTTTGAAACTCTAAATCAAACACGGTTTGTGCTAGCTCATGAAACTTAAACAAATGAAGTAGTTTTTAGTTCTATCTGTATGGTTTGTTTCCTCTTGAAGTACCCCATGCAGAGACTGTTGAAAAACACTTTCGTTTGAAACGGGTGGCCAAGCTTCCAAAAAACTACTAGTTTGCTGAAATCTCAGCAAACATTTTTTTCACCAAATCTTGATGATACTTGGTGGTAATGATCAGTTCACTAATCCCACTTGGCTGCCCAATTTTTATTTTTCTAGTTTGAAGCATTCGTTTCCAGTAACAGTTTGAATTTTTAGGTTTCACTCTGTTTTCTCCTACATAGATAGCTGTGTTTGGAATTCTAAATCAAACACTGTTTGTGCTAGCTCCTTGAAACTTGAACAAATAAAGTAGTTCTAAGTTCTATCTCTATGGTTTGATTCCTCTTGAAGTACCCCATGCAGAGACTGGCGAAAAACACTTTCGTTTGAAAGGGGTGGCCAAGCTTCAAAAAAAAACTACTAGTTGGCTTAAATCTCAGCAAACATTATTTCACCAAATCTTGATGATACTTGGTGGTAATGATCAGTTCACTAATCCCACTTTGAGGCACAATTTTTATTCTTCTAGGTTGAAGCATTCGTTTCCAGTAACAGTTTGAATTTTTAGGGTTCACTCTGTTTTCTCCTACATAGATAGCTGTGTTTGGAATTCTAAATCAAACACGGTTTGTGCTAGCTCCTTGAAACTTGACCAAATGAAGTAGTTCTAAGTTGTATCTCTATGGTTTGTTTCCTCTTGAAGTACCCCATGAAGAGACTGGCGAAAAATACAATTTTTTTGAAAGGGGTTGCAAAGCTTCCAAAAAACTACTAGTTTGCTGAAATCTCAGCAAACATTTTTTCACCAAATCTGGATGATACTTGGTGGAAATGATCAGTTCACTAATCCCACTTGGCTGCCCAATTTTCATTCTTCTAGGTTGAAGCATTCGTTTCCAGTAACAGTTTGAATTTTTACGTTTCACTCTGTTTTGCCTACATAGATAGCTGTGTTTGGAATTCTAAATCAAACACGGTTTGTGCTACCTCATTGAAACGTGACCAAATGAAGTAGTTCTAAGTCCTATCTCTATGGTTTGTTTCCTCTTGACGTACCCCATGCAGAGACTGGCGAAAATCACTTTCGTTTGAAAGGGGTTGCCAAGCTTCCAAAAAACGACTAGTTTGCTGAAATCTCAGCAAACATTTTTTCACCAAATCTTGATGATACTTGGTGGTAATGATCATTTCACTAATCCCACTTTGCTGCCCAATTATTATTCTTCTAGGTTGAAGCATTCGTTTCCAGTAACAGTTTGAATTTCTAGGTTTCACTCTGTTTTCTCCTACATAGATAGCTGTGTTTGGAATTCTAAATCAAACACGGTTTGTGCTAGCTCCATGAAACTTGACCAAATGAAGTAGTTCTAAGTTGTATCTCTATGGTTTGTTTCCTCTTGAAGTACCCCATGCAGAGACTGGCAAAAAACACTTTCGTTTGAAAGGTGTTGCCAAGCTTCCAAAAAACTACAAGTTTGATGAAATCTCAGCAAACATTTTTTCACAAAATCTGGATGATACTTGGTGGTAATGATCAGTTCACTAATCCCACTTGGCTGCCCAATTTTTATTCTTCTAGGTTGAAGCGTTCGTTTCCAGTAACAGTTTGAATTTTTAGGTTTCACTCTGCTTTCTGCTACATAGATAGCTGTGTTTGGAATTCTAAATCAAACACGGTTTGTGCTAGCTCCTTGAAACTTGACCAAATGAAGTAGTTCTAAGTTCTATCTCTATGGTTTGTTTCCTCTTGAAGTACCCCATGCAGAGACTGGTGAAAAACACTTTCGTTTGAAAGGGGTTGCCAAGCTTCCAAAAAACTACTAGTTTGCTGAAATCTCAGCAAACATTTTTTCACCAAATCTTGATGATACTTGGTGGTAATGATCAGTACTCTAATCCCACTTGGCTGCCCAATTTTTATTCTTCTATGTTGAAGCGTTCGTTTCCAGTAACAGTTTGAATTTTTAGGTTTCACTCTGTTTTCTGCTATATAGTTAGATGTGTTTGAAACTCTAAATCAAACACGGTTTGTGCTAGCTCCTTGAAACTTGACCATATGAAGTAGTTCTAAGTTCTATCTGTATGGTTTGTTTCCTCTTGAGGTACCCCAAGCAGAGACTGGCGAAAAACACTTTCGTTTGAAAGGGGTGGCCAAGCTTCCAAAAAACTACTAGTTTGGTGAAATCTCAGCAAACATTTTTTCACCAAATCGTGATGATACTTGGTGGCGATGATAAGTTCACTAATTCCACTTGGATGCCCAATTTTTATACTTCTAGGTTGAAGCGTTCGTTTCCAGTAAGGGTTTGAATTTTAAGTTTCACTCTGTTTTCTGCTATATAGTTAGATGTGTTTGAAACTCTAAATCAAACACGGTTTGTCCTAATTCCTTGAAACTTGACCAAATGAAGTAGTTCTAAGTTCTATCTCTATGGTTTGTTTCCTCTTGAAGTACCCCATGCAGAGACTGGCGAAAAACACTTTCGTTTGAAAGGGGTTGCCAAGCTTCCAAAAAACTACTAGTTTGCTGAAATCTCAGCAAACATTTTTTCACCAAATCTGGATGATACTTGGTGGTAATGATCAGTTCACTAATCCCACTTGGCTGCCCAATTTTCATTCTTCTAGGTTGAAGCATTCGTTTCCAGTAACAGTTTGAATTTTTAGGTTTCACTCTGTTTTCTCCTACATAGTTAGCTGTGTTTGGAATTCTAAATCAAACACGGTTTGTGCTAGCTCCTTGAAACTTGACCAAATGAAGTAGTTCTAAGTGCTATCTCTATGGTTTGTTTCCTCTTGAAGTACCCCATGCAGAGACTGAGGAAAAACACTTTCGTTTGAAAGGGGTTGCCAAGCTTCCAAAAAACTACTAGTTTGCTGAAATCTCAGCAAACATTTTTTCACCAAACCTTGATGACACTTGGTGGTAATGATCAGTTCACTAATCCCACTTGGCTTCCCAATTTTTATTCTTCTAGGTTTAAGCGTTCGTTTCCAGTAACAGTTTGAATTTTTAGGTTTCACTCTGTTTTCTGCTATATAGTTAGATGTGTTTGGAACTCTAAATCAAACACGGTTTGTGCTAGCTCCATGAAACTTGACCAAATGAAGTAGTTCTAAGTTCTATCTGTATGGTTTGTTTCCTCTTGAGGTACCCCATGCAGAGACTGGCGAAAAACACTTTCGTTTGAAAGGGGTGGCCAAGCTTCCAAAAAACTACTAGTTTGGTGAAATCTCAGCAAATATTTTTTCACCAAATCGTGATGATACTTGGTGGCGATGATAAGTTCACTAATTCCACTTGGATGCCCAATTTTTATACTTCTAGGTTGAAGCGTTCGTTTCCAGTAACAGTTTGAATTTTAAGTTTCACTCTGTTTTCTGCTATATAGTTAGATGTGTTTGAAACTCTAAATCAAACACGGTTTGTCCTAATTCCTTGAAACTTGACCAAATGAAGTAGTTCTAAGTTCTATCTCTATGGTTTGTTTCCTCTTGAAGTACCCCATACAGAGACTGGCGAAAAACACTTTCGTTTGAAAGGGGTTGCCAAGCTTCCAAAAAACTACTAGTTTGCTGAAATCTCAGCAAATATTTTTTCACCAAATTTGGATGATACTTGGTGGTAATGATCAGTTCACTAATCCCACTTGGCTGCCCAATTTTTATTCTTCTAGGTTGAAGCGTTCATTTCCAGTAACAGTTTGAACTTTGAGGTTTCACTCTGTTTTCTGCTATATAGTTAGATGTGTTTGAAACTCTAAATCAAACACGGTTTGTGCTAGCTTTATGAAACTTGACCAAATGAAGTAGTTCTAAGTTCTCTCTATATGGATTGTTTCCTCTTGAAGTACCCCATGCAGAGACTGGCGAAAAACACTTTCGTTTGAAAGGGGTTGCCAAGCTTCCAAAAAACTACTAGTTTGCTGAAATCTCAGCAAATATTTTTTAACCAAATCTGGATGATACTTGGTGGTAATGATCAGTTCACTAATCCCACTTGGCTGCCCAATTTTCATTCCTCTAGGTTGAAGCATTCGTTTCCAGTAACAGTTTGAATTTTTAGGTTTCACTCTGTTTTCTCCTACATAGTTAGCTGTGTTTGGAATTCTAAATCAAACACGGTTTGTGCTAGCTCCTTGAAACTTGACCAAATGAAGTAGTTCTAAGTTCTATCTCTATGGTTTGTTTCCTCTTGAAGTACCCCATGCAGAGACTGAGGAAAAACACTTTCGTTTGAAAGGGGTTGCCAATCTTCCAAAAAACTACTAGTTTGCTGAAATCTCAGCAAACATTTTTTCACCAAACCTTGATGACACTTGGTGGTAATGATCAGTTCACTAATCCCACTTGGCTGCCCAATTTTTATTCTTCTAGGTTTAAGCGTTCGTTTCCAGTAACAGTTTGAATTTTTAGGTTTCACTCTGTTTTCTGCTATATAGTTAGATGTGTTTGAAACTCTAAATCAAACACGGTTTGTGCTAGCTCCATGAAACTTGACCAAATGAAGTAGTTCTAAGTTCTATCTGTATGGTTTGTTTCCTCTTGAGGTACCCCATGCAGAGACTGGCGAAAAACACTTTCGTTTGAAAGGGGTGGCCAAGCTTCCAAAAAACTACTAGTTTGGTGAAATCTCAGCAAACATTTTTTCACCAAATCGTGATGATACTTGGTGGCGATGATAAGTTCACTAATTCCACTTGGATGCCCAATTTTTATACTTCTAGGTTGAAGCGTTCGTTTCCAGTAACAGTTTGAATTTTAAGTTTCACTCTGTTTTCTGCTATATAGTTAGATGTGTTTGAATCTCTAAATCAAACACGGTTTGTCCTAATTCCTTGAAACTTGACCAAATGAAGTAGTTCTAAGTTCTATCTCTATGGTTTGTTTCCTCTTGAAGTACCCCATGCAGAGACTGGCGAAAAACACTTTCGTTTGAAAGGGGTTGCCAAGCTTCCAAAAAACTACTAGTTTGCTGAAATCTCAGCAAATATTTTTTCACCAAATCTGGATGATACTTGGTGGTAATGATCAGTTCACTAATCCCACTTGGCTGCCCAATTTTTATTCTTCTAGGTTGAAGCGTTCATTTCCAGTAACAGTTTGAATTTTTAGGTTTCACTCTGTTTTCTGCTATATAGTTAGATGTGTTTGAAACTCTAAATCAAACACGGTTTGTGCTAGCTTTATGAAACTTGACCAAATGAAGTAGTTCTAAGTTCTATCTGTATGGATTGTTTCCTCTTGAAGTACCCCATGCAGAGACTGGCGAAAAACACTTTCCTTTGAAAGGGGTTGCCAAGCTTCCAAAAACTACTAGTTTGCTGAAATCTCAGCAAACATTTTTTCACCAAATCTTGATGATACTTGGTGGTAATGATCAGTTCACTAATCCCACTTGGCTGCCCAATTTTTATTCTTCTAGTTTGAAGCGTTCGTTTCCAGTAACAGTTTGAATTTTTAGGTTTCACTCTGTTTTCTGCTATATAGTTAGATGTGTTTGAAACTCTAAATCAAACACGGTTTGTGCTAGCTCCTTGAAACTTGACCAAATGAAGTAGTTCTAAGTTCTATCTCTATGGATTGTTTCCTCTTGAAGTACCCCATGCAGAGACTGGCGAAAAACACTTTGGTTTGAAAGGGGTTGCCAAGCTTCCAAAAAACTACTAGTTTGCTGAAATCTCAGCAAACATTTTTTCACCAAATCTGGATGATACTTGGTGGTAATGATCAGTTCACTAATCCCACTTGGCTGCCCAATTTTCATTCTTCTAGGTTGAAGCATTCGTTTCCAGTAACAGTTTGAATTTTTAGGTTTCACTCTGTTTTCTCCTACATAGTTAGCTGTGTTTGGAATTCTAAATGAAACACGGTTTGTGCCAGCTCCATGTAACTTGACCAAATGAAGTAGTTCTAAGTTCTATCTCTATGGTTTGTTTCCTCTTGAAGTACCCCATGCAGAGACTGAGGAAAAACACTTTCGTTTGAAAGGGGTTGCCAAGCTTCCAAAAAACTACTAGTTTCCTGAAATATCAGCAAACATTTTTTCACCAAATCTTGATGATACTTGGTGGTAATCATCAGTTCACTAATCCCACTTGGCTGCCCAATATTTATTCTTCTAGGTTGAAGCGTTCGTTTCCAGTAACAGTTTGAATTTTTAGGTTTCACTCTGTTTTCTACTATATAGTTAGATGTGTTGGAAACTCTAAATCAAACACGATTTGTGCTAGCTCCATGAAACTTGACCAAATGAAGTAGTTCTAAGTTCTATCTGTATGGTTTGTTTCCTCTTGAGGTACCCCATGCAGAGACTGGCGAAAAACACTTTCGTTTGAAAGGGGTGGCCAAGCTTCCAAAAAACTACTAGTTTGGTGAAATCTCAGCAAACATTTTTTCACCAAATCTTGAAGATACTTGGTGGCGATGATAAGTTCACTAATTCCACTTGGATGCCCAATTTTTATACTTCTAGGTTGAAGCGTTCGTTTCCAGTAACAGTTTGAATTTTAAGTTTCACTCTGTTTTCTGCTATATAGTTAGATGTGTTTGAAACCCTAAATCAACCACGGTTTGTGCTAGCTCCTTGAAACTTGACCAAATGAAGTAGTTCTAAGTTCTATCTCTATGGTTTGTTTCCTCTTGAAGTACCCCATGCAGAGACTGGCAAAAAACACTTTAATTTGAAAGGGGTTGCCAAGCTTCCAAAAAACTACTAGTTTGCTGAAATCTCAGCAAATATTTTTTCACCAAATCTGGATGATACTTGGTGGTAATGATCAGTTCACTAATCCCACTTGGCTGCCCAATTTTTATTCTTCTAGGTTGAAGCATTCGTTTCCAGTAACAGTTTGAATTTTTAGGTTTCACTCTGTTTTCTCCTACATAGTTAGCTGTGTTTGGAATTCTAAATCAAACACGGTTTGTGCTAGCTCCTTGAAACTTGACCAAATGAAGTAGTTCTAAGTTCTATCTGTATGGTTTGTTTCCTCTTGAGGTACCCCATGCAGAGACTGGCGAAAAACACTTTCGTTTGAAAGGGGTGGCCAAGCTTGAAAAAAACTACTAGTTTGGTGAAATCTCAGCAAACATTTTTTCACCAAATCGTGATGATACTTGGTGGCGATGATAAGTTCACTAATTCCACTTGGATGCCCAATTTTTATACTTCTAGGTTGAAGCGTTCGTTTCCAGTAAGGGTTTGAATTTTAAGTTTCACTCTGTTTTCTGCTATATAGTTAGATGTGTTTTAAACTCTAAATCAAACACGGTTTGTCCTAATTCCTTGAAACTTGACCAAATGAAGTAGTTCTAAGTTCTATCTCTATGGTTTGTTTCCTCTTGAAGTACCCCATGCAGAGACTGGCGAAAAACACTTTCGTTTGAAAGGGGTTGCCAAGCTTCCAAAAAACTACTAGTTTGCTGAAATCTCAGCAAACATTTTTTCACCAAATCTGGATGATACTTGGTGGTAATGATCAGTTCACTAATCCCACTTGGCTGCCCAATTTTCATTCTTCTAGGTTGAAGCATTCGTTTCCAGTAACAGTTTGAATTTTTAGGTTTCACTCTGTTTTCTCCTACATAGTTAGCTGTGTTTGGAATTCTAAATCAAACACGGTTTGTGCTAGCTCCTTGAAACTTGACCAAATGAAGTAGTTCTAAGTGCTATCTCTATGGTTTGTTTCCTCTTGAAGTACCCCATGCAGAGACTGAGGAAAAACACTTTCGTTTGAAAGGGGTTGCCAAGCTTCCAAAAAACTACTAGTTTGCTGAAATCTCAGCAAACATTTTTTCACCAAACCTTGATGACACTTGGTGGTAATGATCAGTTCACTAATCCCACTTGGCTTCCCAATTTTTATTCTTCTAGGTTTAAGCGTTCGTTTCCAGTAACAGTTTGAATTTTTAGGTTTCACTCTGTTTTCTGCTATATAGTTAGATGTGTTTGGAACTCTAAATCAAACACGGTTTGTGCTAGCTCCATGAAACTTGACCAAATGAAGTAGTTCTAAGTTCTATCTGTATGGTTTGTTTCCTCTTGAGGTACCCCATGCAGAGACTGGCGAAAAACACTTTCGTTTGAAAGGGGTGGCCAAGCTTCCAAAAAACTACTAGTTTGGTGAAATCTCAGCAAATATTTTTTCACCAAATCGTGATGATACTTGGTGGCGATGATAAGTTCACTAATTCCACTTGGATGCCCAATTTTTATACTTCTAGGTTGAAGCGTTCGTTTCCAGTAACAGTTTGAATTTTAAGTTTCACTCTGTTTTCTGCTATATAGTTAGATGTGTTTGAAACTCTAAATCAAACACGGTTTGTCCTAATTCCTTGAAACTTGACCAAATGAAGTAGTTCTAAGTTCTATCTCTATGGTTTGTTTCCTCTTGAAGTACCCCATACAGAGACTGGCGAAAAACACTTTCGTTTGAAAGGGGTTGCCAAGCTTCCAAAAAACTACTAGTTTGCTGAAATCTCAGCAAATATTTTTTCACCAAATCTGGATGATACTTGGTGGTAATGATCAGTTCACTAATCCCACTTGGCTGCCCAATTTTTATTCTTCTAGGTTGAAGCGTTCATTTCCAGTAACAGTTTGAATTTTGAGGTTTCACTCTGTTTTCTGCTATATAGTTAGATGTGTTTGAAACTCTAAATCAAACACGGTTTGTGCTAGCTTTATGAAACTTGACCAAATGAAGTAGTTCTAAGTTCTCTCTATATGGATTGTTTCCTCTTGAAGTACCCCATGCAGAGACTGGCGAAAAACACTTTCGTTTGAAAGGGGTTGCCAAGCTTCCAAAAAACTACTAGTTTGCTGAAATCTCAGCAAATATTTTTTAACCAAATCTGGATGATACTTGGTGGTAATGATCAGTTCACTAATCCCACTTGGCTGCCCAATTTTCATTCCTCTAGGTTGAAGCATTCGTTTCCAGTAACAGTTTGAATTTTTAGGTTTCACTCTGTTTTCTCCTACATAGTTAGCTGTGTTTGGAATTCTAAATCAAACACGGTTTGTGCTAGCTCCTTGAAACTTGACCAAATGAAGTAGTTCTAAGTTCTATCTCTATGGTTTGTTTCCTCTTGAAGTACCCCATGCAGAGACTGAGGAAAAACACTTTCGTTTGAAAGGGGTTGCCAATCTTCCAAAAAACTACTAGTTTGCTGAAATCTCAGCAAACATTTTTTCACCAAACCTTGATGACACTTGGTGGTAATGATCAGTTCACTAATCCCACTTGGCTGCCCAATTTTTATTCTTCTAGGTTTAAGCGTTCGTTTCCAGTAACAGTTTGAATTTTTAGGTTTCACTCTGTTTTCTGCTATATAGTTAGATGTGTTTGAAACTCTAAATCAAACACGGTTTGTGCTAGCTCCATGAAACTTGACCAAATGAAGTAGTTCTAAGTTCTATCTGTATGGTTTGTTTCCTCTTGAGGTACCCCATGCAGAGACTGGCGAAAAACACTTTCGTTTGAAAGGGGTGGCCAAGCTTCCAAAAAACTACTAGTTTGGTGAAATCTCAGCAAACATTTTTTCACCAAATCGTGATGATACTTGGTGGCGATGATAAGTTCACTAATTCCACTTGGATGCCCAATTTTTATACTTCTAGGTTGAAGCGTTCGTTTCCAGTAACAGTTTGAATTTTAAGTTTCACTCTGTTTTCTGCTATATAGTTAGATGTGTTTGAATCTCTAAATCAAACACGGTTTGTCCTAATTCCTTGAAACTTGACCAAATGAAGTAGTTCTAAGTTCTATCTCTATGGTTTGTTTCCTCTTGAAGTACCCCATGCAGAGACTGGCGAAAAACACTTTCGTTTGAAAGGGGTTGCCAAGCTTCCAAAAAACTACTAGTTTGCTGAAATCTCAGCAAATATTTTTTCACCAAATCTGGATGATACTTGGTGGTAATGATCAGTTCACTAATCCCACTTGGCTGCCCAATTTTTATTCTTCTAGGTTGAAGCGTTCATTTCCAGTAACAGTTTGAATTTTTAGGTTTCACTCTGTTTTCTGCTATATAGTTAGATGTGTTTGAAACTCTAAATCAAACACGGTTTGTGCTAGCTTTATGAAACTTGACCAAATGAAGTAGTTCTAAGTTCTATCTGTATGGATTGTTTCCTCTTGAAGTACCCCATGCAGAGACTGGCGAAAAACACTTTCCTTTGAAAGGGGTTGCCAAGCTTCCAAAAACTACTAGTTTGCTGAAATCTCAGCAAACATTTTTTCACCAAATCTTGATGATACTTGGTGGTAATGATCAGTTCACTAATCCCACTTGGCTGCCCAATTTTTATTCTTCTAGTTTGAAGCGTTCGTTTCCAGTAACAGTTTGAATTTTTAGGTTTCACTCTGTTTTCTGCTATATAGTTAGCTGTGTTTGGAATTCTAAATGAAACACGGTTTGTGCCAGCTCCATGTAACTTGACCAAATGAAGTAGTTCTAAGTTCTATCTCTATGGTTTGTTTCCTCTTGAAGTACCCCATGCAGAGACTGAGGAAAAACACTTTCGTTTGAAAGGGGTTGCCAAGCTTCCAAAAAACTACTAGTTTCCTGAAATATCAGCAAACATTTTTTCACCAAATCTTGATGATACTTGGTGGTAATCATCAGTTCACTAATCCCACTTGGCTGCCCAATATTTATTCTTCTAGGTTGAAGCGTTCGTTTCCAGTAACAGTTTGAATTTTTAGGTTTCACTCTGTTTTCTACTATATAGTTAGATGTGTTGGAAACTCTAAATCAAACACGATTTGTGCTAGCTCCATGAAACTTGACCAAATGAAGTAGTTCTAAGTTCTATCTGTATGGTTTGTTTCCTCTTGAGGTACCCCATGCAGAGACTGGCGAAAAACACTTTCGTTTGAAAGGGGTGGCCAAGCTTCCAAAAAACTACTAGTTTGGTGAAATCTCAGCAAACATTTTTTCACCAAATCTTGAAGATACTTGGTGGCGATGATAAGTTCACTAATTCCACTTGGATGCCCAATTTTTATACTTCTAGGTTGAAGCGTTCGTTTCCAGTAACAGTTTGAATTTTAAGTTTCACTCTGTTTTCTGCTATATAGTTAGATGTGTTTGAAACCCTAAATCAACCACGGTTTGTGCTAGCTCCTTGAAACTTGACCAAATGAAGTAGTTCTAAGTTCTATCTGTATGGTTTGTTTCCTCTTGAGGTACCCCATGCAGAGACTGGCAAAAAACACTTTAATTTGAAAGGGGTTGCCAAGCTTCCAAAAAACTACTAGTTTGCTGAAATCTCAGCAAATATTTTTTCACCAAATCTGGATGATACTTGGTGGTAATGATCAGTTCACTAATCCCACTTGGCTGCCCAATTTTTATTCTTCTAGGTTGAAGCATTCGTTTCCAGTAACAGTTTGAATTTTTAGGTTTCACTCTGTTTTCTCCTACATAGTTAGCTGTGTTTGGAATTCTAAATCAAACACGGTTTGTGCTAGCTCCTTGAAACTTGACCAAATGAAGTAGTTCTAAGTTCTATCTCTATGGTTTGTTTCCTCTTGAAGTACCCCATGCAGAGACTGAGGAAAAACACTTTCGTTTGAAAGGGGTTGCCAAGCTTCCAAAAACTACTAGTTTGCTGAAATCTCAGCAAACATTTTTTCACCAAATCTTGATGATACTTGGTGGTAATGATCAGTTCACTAATCCCACTTGGCTGCCCAATTTTTATTCTTCTAGTTTGAAGCGTTCGTTTCCAGTAACAGTTTGAATTTTTAGGTTTCACTCTGTTTGCTGCTATATAGTTAGATGTGTTTGAAACTCTAAATCAAACACGGTTTGTGCTAGCTCCTTGAAACTTGACCAAATGAAGTAGTTCTAAGTTCTATCTCTATGGTTTGTTTCCTCTTGAAGTACCCCATGCAGAGACTGGCGAAAAACACTTTGGTTTGAAAGGGGTTGCCAAGCTTCCAAAAAACTACTAGTTTGCTGAAATCTCAGCAAACATTTTTTCACCAAATCTGGATGATACTTGGTGGCGATGATAAGTTCACTAATCCCACTTGGCTGCCCAAATTTTATTCTTCTAGGTTGAAGCGTTCATTTCCAGTAACAGTTTGAATTTTTAGGTTTCACTCTGTTTTCTGCTATATAGTTAGATGTGTTTGAAACTCTAAATCAAACACGGTTTGTGCTAGCTTTATGAAACTTGACCAAATGAAGTAGTTCTAAGTTCTATCTGTATGGATTGTTTCCTCTTGAAGTACCCCATGCAGATACTGGCGAAAAACACTTTCGTTTGAAAGGGGTTGCCAAGCTTCCAAAAACTACTAGTTTGCTGAAATCTCAGCAAACATTTTTTCACCAAATCTTGATGATACTTGGTGGTAATGATCAGTTCACTAATCCCACTTGGCTGCCCAATTTTTATTCTTCTAGGTTGAAGCGTTCGTTTCCAGTAACAGTTTGAATTTTTAGGTTTCACTCTGTTTTCTGCTATATAGTTAGATGTGTTTGAAACTCTAAATCAAACACGGTTTGTGCTAGCTCCTTGAAACTTGACCAAATGAAGTAGTTCTAAGTTCTATGTCTATGGTTTGTTTCCTCTTGAAGTACCCCATGCAGAGACTGGCGAAAAACACTTTGGTTTGAAAGGGGTTGCCAGGCTTCCGAAAAACTACTAGTTTGGTGAAATCTCAGCAAACATTTTTTCACCAAATCTGGATGATACTTGGTGGTAATGATCAGTTCACTAATCCCACTTGGCTGCCCAATTTTCATTCTTCTAGGTTGAAGCATTCGTTTCCAGTAACAGTTTGAATTTTTAGGTTTCACTCTGTTTTCTCCTACATAGTTAGCTGTGTTTGGAATTCTAAATGAAACACGGTTTGTGCTAGCTCCATGTAACTTGACCAAATGAAGTAGTTCTAAGTTCTATCTCTATGGTGTGTTTCCTCTTGAAGTACCCCATGCAGAGACTGGCGAAAAACACTTTCGTTTGAAAGGGGTTGCCAAGCTTCCAAAAAACTACTAGTTTCCTGAAATATCAGCAAACATTTTTTCACCAAATCTTGATGATACTTGGTGGTAATCATCAGTTCACTAATCCCACTTGGCTGCCCAATATTTATTCTTCTAGGTTGAAGCGTTCGTTTCCAGGAACAGTTTGAATTTTTAGGTTTCACTCTGTTTTCTGCTATATAGTTAGATGTGTTTGAAACTCTAAATCAAACACGGTTTGTGCTAGCTCCTTGAAACTTGACCAAATGAAGTAGTTCTAAGTTCTATCTCTATGGTTTGTTTCCTCTTGAAGTACCCCATGCAGAGACTGGCGAAAAACACTTTGGTTTGAAAGGGGTTGCCAAGCTTCCATAAAACTACTAGTTTGCTGAAATCTCAGCAAACATTTTTTCACCAAATCTGGATGATACTTGGTGGTAATGATCAGTTCACTAATCCCACTTGGCTGCCCAATTTTCATTCTTCTAGGTTGAAGCATTGGTTTCCAGTAACAGTTTGAATTTTTAGGTTTCACTCTGTTTTCTCCTACATAGTTAGCTGTGTTTGGAATTCTAAATGAAACACGGTTTGTGCTAGCTCCATGTAACTTGACCAAATGAAGTAGTTCTAAGTTCTATCTCTATGGTTTGTTTCCTCTTGAAGTACCCCATGCAGAGACTGGCGAAAAACACTTTCGTTTGAAAGGGGTTGCCAAGCTTCCAAAAAACTACTAGTTTCCTGAAATATCAGCAAACATTTTTTCACCAAATCTTGATGATACTTGGTGGTAATCATCAGTTCACTAATCCCACTTGGCTGCCCAATATTTATTCTTCTAGGTTGAAGCGTTCGTTTCCAGTAACAGTTTGAATTTTTAGGTTTCACTCTGTTTTCTGCTATATAGTTAGATGTGTTTGAAACTCTAAATCAAACACGGTTTGTCCTAGCTCCTTGAAACTTGACCAAATGAAGTAGTTCTAAGTTCTCTCTCTATGGTTTGTTTCCTCTTGAAGTACCCCATGCAGAGACTGGCGAAAAACACTTTCGTTTGAAAGGGGTTGCCAAGCTTCCAAAAAACTACTAGTTTGCTGAAATCTCAGCAAATATTTTTTCACCAAATCTGGATGATACTTGGTGGTAATGATCAGTTCACTAATCCCACTTGGCTGCCCAATTTTTATTCTTCTAGGTTGAAGCGTTCATTTCCAGTAACAGTTTGAATTTTTAGGTTTCACTCTGTTTTCTGCTATATACTTAGATGTGTTTGAAACTCTAAATCAAACACGGTTTGTGCTAGCTTTATGAAACTTGACCAAATGAAGTAGTTCTAAGTTCTATCTGCATGGATTGTTTCCTCTTGAAGTACCCCATGCAGAGACTGGCGAAAAACACTTTCGTTTGAAAGGGGTTGCCAAGCTTCCAAAAAACTACTAGTTTGCTGAAATCTCAGCAAACATTTTTTCACCAAATCTTGATGATACTTGGTGGTAATGATAAGTTCACTAATCCCACTTGGCTGCCCAATTTTTATTCTTCTAGGTTGAAGCGTTCGTTTCCAGTAACAGTTTGAATTTTTAGGTTTCACTCTGTTTTCTGCTATATAGTTAGATGTGTTTGAAACTCTAAATCAAACACGGTTTGTGCTAGCTCCTTGAAACTTGACCAAATGAAGTAGTTCTAAGTTCTATCTCTATGGTTTGTTTCCTCTTGAAGTACCCCATGCAGAGACTGGCGAAAAACACTTTCGTTTGAAAGGGGTTGCCAAGCTTCCAAAAAACTACTAGTTTCCTGAAATATCAGCAAATATTTTTTCACCAAATCTTGATGATACTTGGTGGTAATCATCAGTTCACTAATCCCACTTGGCTGCCCAATATTTATTCTTTTAGGTTGAAGCGTTCGTTTCCAGGAACAGTTTGAATTTTTAGGTTTCACTCTGTTTTCTGCTATATAGTTAGATGTGTTTGAAACTCTAAATCAAACACGGTTTGTGCTAGCTCCTTGAAACTTGAAAAATGAAGTAGTTCTAAGTTCTATCTCTATGGTTTGTTTCCTCTTGAAGTACCCCATGCAGAGACTGGCGAAAAACACTTTGGTTTGAAAGGGGTTGCCAAGCTTCCATAAAATACTAGTTTGCTGAAATCTCAGCAAACATTTTTTCACCAAATCTGGATGATACTTGGTGGTAATGATCAGTTCACTAATCCCACTTGGCTGCCCAATTTTCTTTCTTCTAGGTTGAAGCATTGGTTTCCAGTAACAGTTTGAATTTTTAGGTTTCACTCTGTTTTCTCCTACATAGTTAGCTGTGTTTGGAATTCTAAATGAAACACGGTTTGTGCTAGCTCCATGTAACATGACCAAATGAAGTAGTTCTAAGTTCTATCTCTATGGTTTGTTTCCTCTTGAAGTACCCCATGCAGAGACTGGCGAAAAACACTTTCGTTTGAAAGGGGTTGCCAAGCTTCCAAAAAACTACTAGTTTCCTGAAATATCAGCAAACATTTTTTCACCAAATCTTGATGATACTTGGTGGTAATCATCAGTTCACTAATCCCACTTGGCTGCCCAATATTTATTCTTCTAGGTTGAAGCGTTCGTTTCCAGTAACAGTTTGAATTTTTAGGTTTCACTCTGTTTTCTGCTATATAGTTAGATGTGTTTGAAACTCTAAATCAAACACGGTTTGTCCTAGCTCCTTGAAACTTGACCAAATGAAGTAGTTCTAAGTTCTATCTCTATGGTTTGTTTCCTCTTGAAGTACCCCATGCAGAGACTGGCGAAAAACACTTTCGTTTGAAAGGGGTTGCCAAGCTTCCAAAAAACTACTAGTTTGCTGAAATCTCAGCAAATATTTTTTCACCAAATCTGGATGATACTTGGTGGTAATGATCAGTTCACTAATCCTACTTGGCTGCCCAATTTTTATTCTTCTAGGTTGAAGCGTTCATTTCCAGTAACAGTTTGAATTTTTAGGTTTCACTCTGTTTTCTGCTATATACTTAGATGTGTTTGAAACTCTAAATCAAACACGGTTTGTGCTAGCTTTATGAAACTTGACCAAATGAAGTAGTTCTAAGTTCTATCTGCATGGATTGTTTCCTCTTGAAGTACCCCATGCAGAGACTGGCGAAAAACACTTTCGTTTGAAAGGGGTTGCCAAGCTTCCAAAAAACTACTAGTTTGCTGAAATCTCAGCAAACATTTTTTCACCAAATCTTGATGATACTTGGTGGTAATGATAAGTTCACTAATCCCACTTGGCTGCCCAATTTTTATTCTTCTAGGTTGAAGCGTTCGTTTCCAGTAACAGTTTGAATTTTTAGGTTTCACTCTGTTTTCTGCTATATAGTTAGATGTGTTTGAAACTCTAAATCAAACACGGTTTGTGCTAGCTCCTTGAAACTTGACCAAATGAAGTAGTTCTAAGTTCTATCTCTATGGTTTGTTTCCTCTTGAAGTACCCCATGCAGAGACTGGCGAAAAACACTTTGGTTTGAAAGGGGTTGCCAAGCTTCCAAAAAACTACTAGTTTGCTGAAATCTCAGCAAACATTTTTTCACCAAATCTTGATGATACTTGGTGGTAATGATCAGTTCACTAATCCCACTTGGCTGCCCAATTTTCATTCTTCTAGGTTGAAGCATTCGTTTCCAGTAACAGTTTGAATTTTTAGGTTTCACTCTGTTTTCTCCTACATAGTTAGCTGTGTTTGGAATTCTAAATCAAACACGGTTTGTGCTAGCTCCTTGAAACTTGACCAAATGAAGTAGTTCTAAGTTCTATCTCTATGGTTTGTTTCCTCTTGAAGTACCCCATGCAGAGACTGAGGAAAAACACTTTCGTTTGAAAGGGGTTGCCAAGCTTCCAAAAAACTACTAGTTTGCTGAAATCTCAGCAAACATTTTTTCACCAAACCTTGATGACACTTGGTGGTAATGATCAGTTCACTAATCCCACTTGGCTGCCCAATTTTTTTTCTTCTAGGTTTAAGCGTTCGTTTCCAGTAACAGTTTGAATTTTTAGGTTTCACTCTGTTTTCTGCTATATAGTTAGATGTGTTTGAAACTCTAAATCAAACACGGTTTGTGCTAGCTCCATGAAACGTGACCAAATGAAGTAGTTCTAAGTTCTATCTGTATGGTTTGTTTCCTCTTGAGGTACCCCATGCAGAGACTGGCGAAAAACACTTTCGTTTGAAAGGGGTGGCCAAGCTTCCAAAAAACTACTAGTTTGGTGAAATCTCAGCAAACATTTTTTCACCAAATCGTGATGGTACTTGGTGGCGATGATAAGTTCACTAATTCCACTTGGATGCCCAATTTTTATACTTCTAGGTTGAAGCGTTCGTTTCCAGTAACAGTTTGAATTTTAAGTTTCACTCTGTTTTCTGCTATATAGTTAGATGTGTTTGAAACTCTAAATCAAACACGGTTTGTCCTAATTCCTTGAAACTTGACCAAATGACGTAGTTCTAAGTTCTATCTCTATGGTTTGTTTCCTCTTGAAGTACCCCATGCAGAGACTGGCGAAAAACACTTTCGTTTGAAAGGGGTTGCCAAGCTTCCAAAAAACTACTAGTTTGCTGAAATCTCAGCAAATATTTTTTCACCAAATCTGGATGATACTTGGTGGTAATGATCAGTTCACTAATCCCACTTGGCTGCCCAATTTTTATTCTTCTAGGTTGAAGCGTTCATTTCCAGTAACAGTTTGAATTTTTAGGTTTCACTCTGTTTTCTGCTATATAGTTAGATGTGTTTGAAACTCTAAATCAAACACGGTTTGTGCTAGCTCCTTGAAACTTGACCAAATGAAGTAGTTCTAAGTTCTATCTGTATGGTTTGTTTCCTCTTGAGGTACTTCATGCAGAGACTGGTGAAAAACACTTTCGTTTGAAAGGGGTTGCCAAGCTTCCAAAAAACTACTAGTTTGCTGAAATCTCAGCAAATATTTTTTCACCAAATCTGGATGATACTTGGTGGTAATGATCAGTTCACTAATCCCACTTGGCTGCCCAATTTTTATTCTTCTAGGTTGAAGCGTTCGTTTCCAGTAACAGTTTGAATTTTTAGGTTTCACTCTGTTTTCTGCTATATAGTTAGATGTGTTTGAAACCCTAAATCAAACACGGTTTGTGCTAGCTCCCTGAAACTTGACCAAATAAAGCAGTTCTAAGTTCTATCTCTATGGTTTGTTTCTTCTTGAAGTACCCCATGCGGAGACTGGAGAAAAACACTTTGGTTTGAAAGGGGTTGCCAAGCTTCCAAAAAACTACTAGTTTGCTGAAATCTCAGCAAACATTTTTTCACCAAATCTTGATGATACTTGGTGGTAATGAGCAGTTCACTAATCCCACTTGGCCTCCCAATTTTTATTCTTCTAGGTTCAAACATTCGTTTCCAGTAACAGTTTGAATTTTTAGGTTTCACTCTGTTTTCTCCTACATAAATAGCTGTGTTTGGAATTCTAAATCAAACACGGTTTGTGCTAGCTCCTTGAAACTTGACCAAATGAAGTAGTTCTAAGTTCTGTCTATATGGTTTGTTTCCTCTTGAGGTACCCCATCCACAGACTGGCGAAAAACACTTTCGTTTGAAAGTGGTGGCCAAGCTTCCAAAAAACTACTAGTTTGGTGAAATCTCAGCAAACATTTTTTCACCAAATCTTGATGATACTTGGTGGTAATGATCAGTTCACTAATCCCACTTGGCTGCCCAATTTTCATTTTTCTAGGTTGAAGCATTCGTTTCCAGTAACAGTTTGAATTTTTAGGTTTCACTCTGTTTTCTCCTACATAGTTAGCTGTGTTTGGAATTCTAAATCAAACACGGTTTGTGCTAGCTCCTTGAAACTCGACCAAATGAAGTAGTTCTAAGTTCCATCTCTATGGTTTGTTTCCTCTGAAAGTACCCCATGCAGCGACTGGGGAAAAACGCTTTAGTTTGAAAGGGGTTGCCAAGCTTCCAAAAAACTACTAGTTTGCTGAAATCTCAGCAAACATTTTTTCACCAAATCTTGATGACACTTGGTGGTAATGATCAGTTCACTAATCCCACTTGGCTGCCCAATTTTTATTCTTCTAGGTTGAAGCATTCGTTTCCAGTAACAGTTTGAATTTTTAGGTTTCACTCTGTTTTCTGCTGTATAGTTAGATGTGTTTGAAACTCTAAATCAAACACGGTTTGTGCTAGCTCCATGAAACTTGACCAAATGAAGTAGTTCTAAGTTCTATCTGTATGGTTTGTTTCCTCTTGAGGTACCCCATGCAGAGACTGGCGAAAAACACTTTCGTTTGAAAGGGGTGGCCAAGCTTCCCAAAAACTACTAGTTTGGTGAAATCTCAGCAAACATTTTTTCACCAAATCATGATGATACTTGGTGGTAATGATCAGTTCACTAATCCCACTTGGATGCCCAATTTTTATTCTTCTAGGTTGAAGCGTTCGTTTCCAGTAACAGTTTGAAATTTAAGTTTCACTCTGTTTTCTGCTATATAGTTAGATGTGTTTGAAACTCTAAATCAAACACGGTTTGTCCTAGCTCCTTGAAACTTGACCAAATGAAGTAGTTCTAAGTTCTATCTCTATGGTTTGTTTCCTCTTGAAGTACCCCATGCAGCGACTGGGGAAAAACGCTTTAGTTTGAAAGGGGTTGCAAAGCTTCCAAAAAACTACTAGTTTGCTGAAATCTCAGCAAACATTTTTTCACCAAATCTTGATGACACTTGGTGGCAATGATCAGTTCACTAATCCCACTTTGCTGCCCAATTTTTATTCTTCTAGGTTGAAGCGTTCGTTTCCAGTAACAGTTTGAATTTTACGTTTCACTCTGTTTTCTGCTATATAGTTAGATGTGTTTGAAACTCTAAATCAAACACGGTTTGTGCTAGCTCCATGAAACTTGACCAAATGAAGTAGTTCTAAGTTCTATCTGTATGGTTTGTTTCCTCTTGAGGTACCCCATGCAGAGACTGGCGAAAAACACTTTCGTTTGAAAGGGGTGGCCAAGCTTCCCAAAAACTACTAGTTTGGTGAAATCTCAGCAAACATTTTTTCACCAAATCTGGATGATACTTGGTGGTAATGATCAGTTCACTAATCCCACTTGGCTGCCCAATTTTCATTCTTCTAGGTTGAAGCATTCGTTTCCAGTAACAGTTTGAATTTTTAGGTTTCACTCTGTTTTCTCCTACATAGTTAGCTGTGTTTGGAATTCTAAATCAAACACGGTTTGTGCTAGCTCCTTGAAACTTGACCAAATGAAGTAGTTCTAAGTTCTATCTCTATGGTTTGTTTCCTCTTGAAGTACCCCATGCAGAGACTGAGGAAAAACACTTTCGTTTGAAAGGGGTTGCCAAGCTTCCAAAAAACTACTAGTTTGCTGAAATCTCAGCAAACATTTTTTCACCAAACCTTGATGACACTTGGTGGTAATGATCAGTTCACTAATCCCACTTGGCTGCCCAATTTTTATTCTTCTAGGTTGAAGCGTTCGTTTCCAGTAACAGTTTGAATTTTTAGGTTTCACTCTGTTTTCTGCTATATAGTTAGATGTGTTTGAAACTCTAAATCAAACACGGTTTGTGCTAGCTCCATGAAACGTGACCAAATGAAGTAGTTCTAAGTTCTATCTGTATGGTTTGTTTCCTCTTGAGGTACCCCATGCAGAGACTGGCGAAAAACACTTTCGTTTGAAAGGGGTGGCCAAGCTTCCAAAAAACTACAAGTTTGGTGAAATCTCAGCAAACATTTTTTCACCAAATCGTGATGATACTTGGTGGCGATGATAAGTTCACTAATTCCACTTGGATGCCCAATTTTTATACTTCTAGGTTGAAGCGTTCGTTTCCAGTAACAGTTTGAATTTTAAGTTTCACTCTGTTTTCTGCTATATAGTTAGATGTGTTTGAAACTCTAAATCAAACACGGTTTGTCCTAATTCCTTGAAACTTGACCAAATGAAGTAGTTCTAAGTTCTATCTCTATGGTTTGTTTCCTCTTGAAGTACCCCATGCAGAGACTGGCGAAAAACACTTTCGTTTGAAAGGGGTTGCCAAGCTTCCAAAAAACTACTAGTTTGCTGAAATCTCAGCAAATATTTTTTCACCAAATCTGGATGATACTTGGTGGTAATGATCAGTTCACTAATCCCACTTGGCTGCCCAATTTTTATTCTTCTAGGTTGAAGCGTTCATTTCCAGTAACAGTTTGAATTTTTAGGTTTCACTCTGTTTTCTGCTATATAGTTAGATGTGTTTGAAACTCTAAATCAAACACGGTTTGTGCTAGCTTTATGAAACTTGACCAAATGAAGTAGTTCTAAGTTCTATCTGTATGGATTGTTTCCTCTTGAAGTACCCCATGCAGAGACTGGCGAAAAACACTTTCGTTTGAAAGGGGTTGCCAAGCTTCCAAAAACTACTAGTTTGCTGAAATCTCAGCAAACATTTTTTCACCATATCTTGATGATACTTGGTGGTAATGATCAGTTCACTAATCCCACTTGGCTGCCCAATTTTTATTCTTCTAGGTTGAAGCGTTCGTTTCCAGTAACAGTTTGAATTTTTAGGTTTCACTCTGTTTTCTGCTATATAGTTAGATGTGTTTGATACTCTAAATCAAACACGGTTTGTGCTAGCTCCTTGAAACTTGACCAAATGAAGTAGTTCTAAGTTCTATCTCTATGGTTTGTTTCCTCTTGAAGTACCCCATGCAGAGACTGGCGAAAAACACTTTGGTTTGAAAGGGGTTGCCAAGCTTCCAAAAAACTACTAGTTTGCTGAAATCTCAGCAAACATTTTTTCACCAAATCTGGATGATACTTGGTGGTAATGATAAGTTCACTAATCCCACTTGGCTGCCCAATTTTCATTCTTCTAGGTTGAAGCGTTCGTTTCCAGTAACAGTTTGAATTTTTAGGTTTCACTCTGTTTTCTGCTATATAGTTAGATGTGTTTGGAACTCTAAATCAAACACGGTTTGTGCTAGCTCCTTGAAACTTGACCAAATGAAGTAGTTCTAAGTTCTATCTCTATGGTTTGTTTCCTCTTGAAGTACCCCATGCAGAGACTGGCGAAAAACACTTTAGTTTGAAAGGGGTGGCCAAGCTTCCAAAAAACAACTAGTTTGGTGAAATCTCAGCAAACATTTTTTCACCAAATCTTGAAGATACTTGGTGGTAATGATAAGTTCACTAATCCCACTTGGCTGCCCAATTTTTATTCTTCTAGGTTGAAGCATTCGTTTCCAGTAACAGTTTGAATTTTTAGGTTTCACTCTGTTTTCTGCTATATAGTTAGATGTGTTTGAAACCCTAAATCAAACACTGTTTGTGCTAGCTCCTTGAAACTTGACCAAATAAAGCAGTTCTATGTTCTATCTCTATGTTTTGTCTCCTCTTGAAGTACCCCATGCGGAGACTGGCGAAAAACACTTTCGTTTGAAAGGGGTTGCCAAGCATCCAAAAAACTACTAGTTTGCTGAAATCTCAGCAAACATTTTTTCACCAAATCTGGATGATACATGGTGGTAATGATCAGTTCACTAATCCCACTTGGCTGCCCAATTTTCATTCTTCTAGATTGAAGCATTCGTTTCCAGTTACAGTTTGAATTTCTAGGTTTCACTCTGTTTTCTCCTACATAGATAGCTGTGTTTGGAATTCTAAATCAAACACGGTTTGTGCTAGCTCCTTGAAACTTGAGCAAATGAAGTAGTTCTAAGTTCTATCTCTATGGTTGTTTCCTCTAGAAGTACCCCATGCAGGGACTGGCAAAAAACACTTTCCTTTGAAACGGGTTGCCAAGCTTCCAAAAAACTACTAGTTTGCTGAAATCTCAGCAAACATTTTTTCACCAAATCTTGATGATACTTGGTGGTAATGGGCAGTTCACTAATCCCACTTGGCTGCCCAATTTTTATTCTTCTAGGTTCAAACATTCGTTTCCAGTAACAGTTTGAATTTTTAGGTTTCACTCTGTTTTCTCCTACATAAATAGCTGTGTTTGGAATTCCAAATCAAACACGGTTTGTGCTAGCTCCTTGAAACTTGACCAAATGAAGTAGTTCTAAGTTCTGTCTGTATGGTTTGTTTCCTCTTGAGGTACCCCATCCACAGACTGGCGAAAGACACTTTCGTTTGAAAGGGGTGGCCAAGCTTCCAAAAAACTACTAGTTTGCTGAAATCTCAGCAAACATTTTTTTCACCAAATCTTGATGATACTTGGTGGTAATGATCAGTTCATTAATCCCACTTGGCTGCCCAATTTTCATTTTTCTAGGTTGAAGCATTCGTTTCCAGTAACAGTTTGAATTTTTAGGTTTCACTCTGTTTTCTCCTACATAGTTAGCTGTGTTTGGAATTCTAAATCAAACACGGTTTGTGCTAGCTCCTTGAAACTCGACCAAATGAAGTAGTTCTAAGTTCCATCTCTATGGTTTGTTTCCTCTTGAAGTACCCCATGCAGCGACTGGGGAAAAACGCTTTAGTTTGAAAGGGGTTGCCAAGCTTCCAAAAAACTACTAGTTTGCTGAAATCTCAGCAAACATTTTTTCACCAAATCTTGATGACACTTCGTGGTAATGATCAGTTCACTAATCCCACTTGGCTGCCCAATTTTTATTCTTCTAGGTTGAAGCATTCGTTTCCAGTAACAGTTTGAATTTTTAGGTTTCACTCTGTTTTCTGCTATATAGTTAGATGTGTTTGAAACTCTAAATCAAACACGGTTTGTGCTAGCTTTATGAAACTTGACCAAATGAAGTAGTTCTAAGTTCTATCTGTATGGATTGTTTCCTCTTGAAGTACCCCATGCAGAGACTGGCGAAAAACACTTTCGTTTGAAAGGGGTTGCCAAGCTTCCAAAAACTACTAGTTTGCTGAAATCTCAGCAAACATTTTTTCACCATATCTTGATGATACTTGGTGGTAATGATCAGTTCACTAATCCCACTTGGCTGCCCAATTTTTATTCTTCTAGGTTGAAGCGTTCGTTTCCAGTAACAGTTTGAATTTTTAGGTTTCACTCTGTTTTCTGCTATATAGTTAGATGTGTTTGAAACTCTAAATCAAACACGGTTTGTGCTAGCTCCTTGAAACTTGACCAAATGAAGTAGTTCTAAGTTCTATCTCTATGGTTTGTTTCCTCTTGAAGTACCCCATGCAGAGACTGGCGAAAAACACTTTGGTTTGAAAGGGGTTGCCAAGCTTCCAAAAAACTACTAGTTTGCTGAAATCTCAGCAAACATTTTTTCACCAAATCTGGATGATACTTGGTGGTAAAGATAAGTTCACTAATCCCACTTGGCTGCCCAATTTTCATTCTTCTAGGTTGAAGCGTTCGTTTCCAGTAACAGTTTGAATTTTTAGGTTTCACTCTGTTTTCTGCTATATAGTTAGATGTGTTTGGAACTCTAAATCAAACACGGTTTGTGCTAGCTCCTTGAAACTTGACCAAATGAAGTAGTTCTAAGTTCTATCTCTATGGTTTGTTTCCTCTTGAAGTACCCCATGCAGAGACTGGCGAAAAACACTTTAGTTTGAAAGGGGTGGCCAAGCTTCCAAAAAACAACTAGTTTGGTGAAATCTCAGCAAACATTTTTTCACCAAATCTTGAAGATACTTGGTGGTAATGATAAGTTCACTAATCCCACTTGGCTGCCCAATTTTTATTCTTCTAGGTTGAAGCGTTCGTTTCCAGTAACAGTTTGAATTTTTAGGTTTCACTCTGTTTTCTGCTATATAGTTAGATGTGTTTGAAACCCTAAATCAAACACTGTTTGTGCTAGCTCCTTGAAACTTGACCAAATAAAGCAGTTCTATGTTCTATCTCTATGTTTTGTCTCCTCTTGAAGTACCCCATGCGGAGACTGGCGAAAAACACTTTCGTTTGAAAGGGGTTGCCAAGCATCCAAAAAACTACTAGTTTGCTGAAATCTCAGCAAACATTTTTTCACCAAATCTGGATGATACATGGTGGTAATGATCAGTTCACTAATCCCACTTGGCTGCCCAATTTTCATTCTTCTAGATTGAAGCATTCGTTTCCAGTTACAGTTTGAATTTCTAGGTTTCACTCTGTTTTCTCCTACATAGATAGCTGTGTTTGGGATTCTAAATCAAACACGGTTTGTGCTAGCTCCTTGAAACTTGACCAAATGAAGTAGTTCTAAGTTCTATCTCTATGGTTGTTTCCTCTAGAAGTACCCCATGCAGGGACTGGCAAAAAACACTTTCGTTTGAAACGGGTTGCCAAGCTTCCAATACTAGTTTGCTGAAATCTCAGCAAACATTTTTTCAACAAATCTTGATGATACTTGGTGGTAATGAGCAGTTCACTAATCCCACTTGGCTGCCCAATTTTTATTCTTCTAGGTTCAAACATTCGTTTCCAGTAACAGTTTGAATTTTTAGGTTTCACTCTGTTTTCTCCTACATAAATAGCTGTGTTTGGAATTCCAAATCAAACACGGTTTGTGCTAGCTCCTTGAAACTTGACCAAATGAAGTAGTTCTAAGTTCTGTCTGTATGGTTTGTTTCCTCTTGAGGTACCCCATCCACAGACTGGCGAAAAACACTTTCGTTTGAAAGGGGTGGCCAAGCTTCCAAAAAACTACTAGTTTGCTGAAATCTCAGCAAACATTTTTTTCACCAAATCTTGATGATACTTGGTGGTAATGATCAGTTCATTAATCCCACTTGGCTGCCCAATTTTCATTTTTCTAGGTTGAAGCATTCGTTTCCAGTAACAGTTTGAATTTTTAGGTTTCACTCTGTTTTCTCCTAAATAGTTAGCTGTGTTTGGAATTCTAAATCAAACACGGTTTGTGCTAGCTCCTTGAAACTCGACCAAATGAAGTAGTTCTAAGTTCCATCTCTATGGTTTGTTTCCTCTTGAAGTACCCCATGCAGCGACTGGGGAAAAACGCTTTAGTTTGAAAGGGGTTGCCAAGCTTCCAAAAAACTACTAGTTTGCTGAAATCTCAGCAAACATTTTTTCACCAAATCTTGATGACACTTGGTGGTAATGATCAGTTCACTAATCCCACTTGGCTGCCCAATTTTTATTCTTCTAGGTTGAAGCGTTCGTTTCCAGTAACAGTTTGAATTTTTAGGTTTCACTCTGTTTTCTGCTATATAGTTAGATGTGTTTGAAACTCTAAATCAAACACGGTTTGTGCTAGCTCCATGAAACTTGACCAAATGAAGTAGTTCTAAGTTCTATCTGTATGGTTTGTTTCCTCTTGAGGTACCCCATGCAGAGACTGGCGAAAAACACTTTCGTTTGAAAGGGGTGGCCAAGCTTCCCAAAAACTACTAGTTTGGTGAAATCTCAGCAAACATTTTTTCACCAAATCTGGATGATACTTGGTGGTAATGATCAGTTCACTAATCCCACTTGGCTGCCCAATTTTTATTCTTCTAGGTTGAAGCGTTCGTTTCCAGTAACAGTTTGAATTTTTAGGTTTCACTCTGTTTTCTGCTATATAGTTAGATGTGTTTGAAACTCTAAATCAAACACGGTTTGTGCTAGCTCCTTGAAACTTGACCAAATGAAGTAGTTCTAAGTTCTATCTCTATGGTTTGTTTCCTCTTGAAGTACCCCATGCAGAGACTGGCGAAAAACACTTTGGTTTGAAAGGGGTTGCCAAGCTTCCAAAAAACTACTAGTTTGCTGAAATCTCAGCAAACATTTTTTCACCAAATCTTGATGATACTTGGTGGTAATGATCAGTTCACTAATCCCACTTGGCTGCCCAATTTTCATTCTTCTAGGTTGAAGCATTCGTTTCCAGTAACAGTTTGAATTTTTAGGTTTCACTCTGTTTTCTCCTACATAGTTAGCTGTGTTTGGAATTCTAAATCAAACACGGTTTGTGCTAGCTCCTTGAAACTTGACCAAATGAAGTAGTTCTAAGTTCTATCTCTATGGTTTGTTTCCTCTTGAAGTACCCCATGCAGAGACTGAGGAAAAACACTTTCGTTTGAAAGGGGTTGCCAAGCTTCCAAAAAACTACTAGTTTGCTGAAATCTCAGCAAACATTTTTTCACCAAACCTTGATGACACTTGGTGGTAATGATCAGTTCACTAATCCCACTTGGCTGCCCAATTTTTATTCTTCTAGGTTTAAGCGTTCGTTTCCAGTAACAGTTTGAATTTTTAGGTTTCACTCTGTTTTCTGCTATATAGTTAGATGTGTTTGAAACTCTAAATCAAACACGGTTTGTGCTAGCTCCTTGAAACTTAACCAAATGAAGTAGTTCTAAGTTCCATCTCTATGGTTTGTTTCCTCTTGAAGTACCCCATGCAGCGACTGGGGAAAAACGCTTTAGTTTGAAAGGGGTTGCCAAGCTTCCAAAAAACTACTAGTTTGCTGAAATCTCAGCAAACATTTTTTCACCAAATCTTGATGACACTTGGTGGTAATGATCAGTTCACTAATCCCACTTGGCTGCCCAATTTTTATTCTTCTAGGTTGAAGCATTCGTTTCCAGTAACAGTTTGAATTTTTTGGTTTCACTCTGTTCTCTGCTGTATAGTTAGATGTGTTTGAAACTCTAAATCAAACACGGTTTGTCCTAGCTCCTTGAAACTTGACCAAATGAAGTAGTTCTAAGTTCTATCTCTATGGTTTGTTTCCTCTTGAAGTACCCCATGCAGAGACTGGCGAAAAACACTTTCGTTTGAAAGGGGTTGCCAAGCTTCCAAAAAACTACTAGTTTGCTGAAATCTCAGCAAATATTTTTTCACCAAATCTGGATGATACTTGGTGGTAATGATCAGTTCACTAATCCCACTTGGCTGTCCATTTTTTATTCTTCTAGGTTGAAGCGTTCATTTCCAGTAACAGTTTGAATTTTTAGGTTTCACTCTGTTTTCTGCTATATACTTAGATGTGTTTGAAACTCTAAATCAAACACGGTTTGTGCTAGCTTTATGAAACTTGACCAAATGAAGTAGTTCTAAGTTCTATCTGCATGGATTGTTTCCTCTTGAAGTACCCCATGCAGAGACTGGCGAAAAACACTTTCGTTTGAAAGGGGTGGCCAAGCTTCCCAAAAACTACTAGTTTGGTGAAATCTCAGCAAACATTTTTTCACCAAATCTGGATGATACTTGGTGGTAATGATCAGTTCACTAATCCCACTTGGCTGCCCAATTTTCATTCTTCTAGGTTGAAGCATTCGTTTCCAGTAACAGTTTGAATTTTTAGGTTTCACTCTGTTTTCTCCTACATAGTTAGCTGTGTTTGGAATTCTAAATCAAACACGGTTTGTGCTAGCTCCTTGAAACTTGACCAAATGAAGTAGTTCTAAGTTCTGTCTCTATGGTTTGTTTCCTCTTGAAGTACCCCATGCAGAGACTGAGGAAAAACACTTTCGTTTGAAAGGGGTTGCCAAGCTTCCAAAAAACTACTAGTTTGCTGAAATCTCAGCAAACATTTTTTCACCAAACCTTGATGACACTTGGTGGTAATGATCAGTTCACTAATCCCACTTGGCTGCCCAATTTTTATTCTTCTAGGTTGAAGCGTTCGTTTCCAGTAACAGTTTGAATTTTTAGGTTTCACTCTGTTTTCTGCTATATAGTTAGATGTGTTTGAAACTCTAAATCAAACACGGTTTGTGCTAGCTCCATGAAACGTGACCAAATGAAGTAGTTCTAAGTTCTATCTGTATGGTTTGTTTCCTCTTGAGGTACCCCATGCAGAGACTGGTGAAAAACACTTTCGTTTGAAAGGGGTGGCCAAGCTTCCAAAAAACTACTAGTTTGGTGAAATCTCAGCAAACATTTTTTCACCAAATCGTGATGATACTTGGTGGCGATGATAAGTTCACTAATTCCACTTGGATGCCCAATTTTTACACTTCTAGGTTGAAGCGTTCGTTTCCAGTAACAGTTTGAATTTTAAGTTTCACTCTGTTTTCTGCTATATAGTTAGATGTGTTTGAAACTCTAAATCAAACACGGTTTGTCCTAATTCCTTGAAACTTGACCAAATGAAGTAGTTCTAAGTTCTATCTCTATGGTTTGTTTCCTCTTGAAGTACCCCATGCAGAGACTGGCGAAAAACACTTTCGTTTGAAAGGGGTTGCCAAGCTTCCAAAAAACTACTAGTTTGCTGAAATCTCAGCAAATATTTTTTCACCAAATCTGGATGATACTTGGTGGTAATGATCAGTTCACTAATCCCACTTGGCTGCCCAATTTTTATTCTTCTAGGTTGAAGCGTTCATTTCCAGTAACAGTTTGAATTTTTAGGTTTCACTCTGTTTTCTGCTATATAGTTAGATGTGTTTGAAACTCTAAATCAAACACGGTTTGTGCTAGCTTTATGAAATTGACCAAATGAAGTAGTTCTAAGTTCTATCTGTATGGATTGTTTCCTCTTGAAGTACCCCATGCAGAGACTGGCGAAAAACACTTTCGTTTGAAAGGGGTTGCCAAGCTTCCAAAAACTACTAGTTTGCTGAAATCTCAGCAAACATTTTTTCACCAAATCTTGATGATACTTGGTGGTAATGATCAGTTCACTAATCCCACTTGGCTGCCCAATTTTTATTCTTCTAGGTTGAAGCGTTCGTTTCCAGTAACAGTTTGAATTTTTAGGTTTCACTCTGTTTTCTGCTATATAGTTAGATGTGTTTGAAACTCTAAATCAAACACGGTTTGTGCTAGCTCCTTGAAACTTGACCAAATGAAGTAGTTCTAAGTTCTATCTCTATGGTTTGTTTCCTCTTGAAGTACCCCATGCAGCGACTGGGGAAAAACGCTTTAGTTTGAAAGGGGTTGCAAAGCTTCCAAAAAACTACTAGTTTGCTGAAATCTCAGCAAACATTTTTTCACCAAATCTTGATGACACTTGGTGGCAATGATCAGTTCACTAATCCCACTTTGCTGCCCAATTTTTATTCTTCTAGGTTGAAGCGTTCGTTTCCAGTAACAGTTTGAATTTTACGTTTCACTCTGTTTTCTGCTATATAGTTAGATGTGTTTGAAACTCTAAATCAAACACGGTTTGTGCTAGCTCCATGAAACTTGACCAAATGAAGTAGTTCTAAGTTCTATCTGTATGGTTTGTTTCCTCTTGAGGTACCCCATGCAGAGACTGGCGAAAAACACTTTCGTTTGAAAGGGGTGGCCAAGCTTCCCAAAAACTACTAGTTTGGTGAAATCTCAGCAAACATTTTTTCACCAAATCTGGATGATACTTGGTGGTAATGATCAGTTCACTAATCCCACTTGGATGCCCAATTTTTATTCTTCTAGGTTGAAGCGTTCGTTTCCAGTAACAGTTTGAATTTTAAGTTTCACTCTGTTTTCTGCTATATAGTTAGATGTGTTTGAAACTCTAAATCAAACACGGTTTGTCCTAGCTCCTTGAAACTTGACCAAATGAAGTAGTTCTAAGTTCTATCTCTATGGTTTGTTTCCTCTTGAAGTACCCCATGCAGAGACTGGCGAAAAACACTTTCGTTTGAAAGGGGTTGCCAAGCTTCCAAAAAACTACTAGTTTGCTGAAATCTCAGCAAATATTTTTTCACCAAATCTGGATGATACTTGGTGGTAATGATCAGTTCACTAATCCCACTTGGCTGTCCATTTTTTATTCTTCTAGGTTGAAGCGTTCATTTCCAGTAACAGTTTGAATTTTTAGGTTTCACTCTGTTTTCTGCTATATACTTAGATGTGTTTGAAACTCTAAATCAAACACGGTTTGTGCTAGCTTTATGAAACTTGACCAAATGAAGTAGTTCTAAGTTCTATCTGCATGGATTGTTTCCTCTTGAAGTACCCCATGCAGAGACTGGCGAAAAACACTTTCGTTTGAAAGGGGTTGCCAAGCTTCCAAAAAACTACTAGTTTGCTGAAATCTCAGCAAACATTTTTGCACCAAATCTTGATGATACTTGGTGGTAATGATAAGTTCACTAATCCCACTTGGCTGCCCAATTTTTATTCTTCTAGGTTGAAGCGTTCGTTTCCAGTAACAGTTTGAATTTTTAGGTTTCACTCTGTTTTCTGCTATATAGTTAGATGTGTTTGAAACTCTAAATCAAACACGGTTTTTGCTAGCTCCTTGAAACTTGACCAAATGAAGTAGTTCTAAGTTCTATCTCTATGGTTTGTTTCCTCTTGAAGTACCCCATGCAGAGACTGGCGAAAAACACTTTGGTTTG
The DNA here is from genome assembly GCF_048772815.1 of Callospermophilus lateralis. Taxonomy (NCBI): domain Eukaryota; kingdom Metazoa; phylum Chordata; class Mammalia; order Rodentia; family Sciuridae; genus Callospermophilus; species Callospermophilus lateralis. The sequence continues at coordinate 64,177 of NW_027514665.1, read as the reverse complement.
AAAGGGGTTGCCAAGCTTCCAAAAAACTACTAGTTTGCTGAAATCTCAGCAAACGTTTTTTCACCAAATCTGGATGATACTTGGTGGTAATGATCAGTTCACTAATCCCACTTGGCTGCCCAATTTTCATTCTTCTAGGTTGAAGCATTCGTTTCCAGTAACAGTTTGAATTTTTAGGTTTCACTCTGTTTTCTCCTACATAGTTAGCTGTGTTTGGAATTCTAAATCAAACACGGTTTGTGCTAGCTCCTTGAAACTTGACCAAATGAAGTAGTTCTAAGTTCTATCTCTATGGTTTGTTTCCTCTTGAAGTACCCCATGCAGAGACTGAGGAAAAACACTTTCGTTTGAAAGGGGTTGCCAAGCTTCCAAAAAACTACTAGTTTGCTGAAATCTCAGCAAACATTTTTTCACCAAACCTTGATGACACTTGGTGGTAATGATCAGTTCACTAATCCCACTTGGCTGCCCAATTTTTATTCTTCTAGGTTGAAGCGTTCGTTTCCAGTAACAGTTTGAATTTTTAGGTTTCACTCTGTTTTCTGCTATATAGTTAGATGTGTTTGAAACTCTAAATCAAACACGGTTTGTGCTAGCTCCATGAAACGTGACCAAATGAAGTAGTTCTAAGTTCTATCTGTATGGTTTGTTTCCTCTTGAGGTACCCCATGCAGAGACTGGCGAAAAACACTTTCGTTTGAAAGGGGTTGCCAAGCTTCCAAAAAACTACTACTTTGCTGAAATCTCAGCAAATATTTTTTCACCAAATCTGGATGATACTTGGTGGTAATGATCAGTTCACTAATCCCACTTGGCTGCCCAATTTTTATTCTTCTAGGTTGAAGCGTTCATTTCCAGTAACAGTTTGAATTTTTAGGTTTCACTCTGTTTTCTGCTATATAGTTAGATGTGTTTGAAACTCTAAATCAAACACGGTTTGTGCTAGCTTTATGAAACTTGACCAAATGAAGTAGTTCTAAGTTCTATCTGTATGGATTGTTTCCTCTTGAAGTACCCCATGCAGAGACTGGCGAAAAACACTTTCGTTTGAAAGGGGTTGCCAAGCTTCCAAAAACTACTAGTTTGCTGAAATCTCAGCAAACATTTTTTCACCAAATCTTGATGATACTTGGTGGTAATGATCAGTTCACTAATCCCACTTGGCTGCCCAATTTTTATTCTTCTAGGTTGAAGCGTTCGTTTCCAGTAACAGTTTGAATTTTTAGGTTTCACTCTGTTTTCTGCTATATAGTTAGATGTGTTTGAAACTCTAAATCAAAAACGGTTTGTGCTAGCTCCTTGAAACTTGACCAAATGAAGTAGTTCTAAGTTCTATCTCTATGGTTTGTTTCCTCTTGAAGTACCCCATGCAGCGACTGGGGAAAAACGCTTTAGTTTGAAAGGGGTTGCAAAGCTTCCAAAAAACTACTAGTTTGCTGAAATCTCAGCAAACATTTTTTCACCAAATCTTGATGACACTTGGTGGCAATGATCAGTTCACTAATCCCACTTTGCTGCCCAATTTTTATTCTTCTAGGTTGAAGCGTTCGTTTCCAGTAACAGTTTGAATTTTACGTTTCACTCTGTTTTCTGCTATATAGTTAGATGTGTTTGCAACTCTAAATCAAACACGGTTTGTGCTAGCTCCATGAAACTTGACCAAATGAAGTAGTTCTAAGTTCTATCTGTATGGTTTGTTTCCTCTTGAGGTACCCCATGCAGAGACTGGCGAAAAACACTTTCGTTTGAAAGGGGTGGCCAAGCTTCCCAAAAACTACTAGTTTGGTGAAATCTCAGCAAACATTTTTTCACCAAATCTGGATGATACTTGGTGGTAATGATCAGTTCACTAATCCCACTTGGATGCCCAATTTTTATTCTTCTAGGTTGAAGCGTTCGTTTCCAGTAACAGTTTGAATTTTAAGTTTCACTCTGTTTTCTGCTATATAGTTAGATGTGTTTGAAACTCTAAATCAAACACGGTTTGTCCTAGCTCCTTGAAACTTGACCAAATGAAGTAGTTCTAAGTTCTATCTCTATGGTTTGTTTCCTCTTGAAGTACCCCATGTAGAGACTGGCGAAAAACACTTTCGTTTGAAAGGGGTTGCCAAGCTTCCAAAAAACTACTAGTTTGCTGAAATCTCAGCAAATATTTTTTCACCAAATCTGGATGATACTTGGTGATAATGATCAGTTCACTAATCCCACTTGGCTGTCCATTTTTTATTCTTCTAGGTTGAAGCGTTCATTTCCAGTAACAGTTTGAATTTTTAGGTTTCACTCTGTTTTCTGCTATATACTTAGATGTGTTTGAAACTCTAAATCAAACACGGTTTGTGCTAGCTTTATGAAACTTGACCAAATGAAGTAGTTCTAAGTTCTATCTGCATGGATTGTTTCCTCTTGAAGTACCCCATGCAGAGACTGGCGAAAAACACTTTCGTTTGAAAGGGGTTGCCAAGCTTCCAAAAAACTACTAGTTTGCTGAAATCTCAGCAAACATTTTTGCACCAAATCTTGATGATACTTGGTGGTAATGATAAGTTCACTAATCCCACTTGGCTGCCCAATTTTTATTCTTCTAGGTTGAAGCGTTCGTTTCCAGTAACAGTTTGAATTTTTAGGTTTCACTCTGTTTTCTGCTATATAGTTAGATGTGTTTGAAACTCTAAATCAAACACGGTTTGTGCTAGCTCCTTGAAACTTGACCAAATGAAGTAGTTCTAAGTTCTATCTCTATGGTTTGTTTCCTCTTGAAGTACCCCATGCAGAGACTGGCGAAAAACACTTTGGTTTGAAAGGGGTTGCCAAGCTTCCAAAAAACTACTAGTTTGCTGAAATCTCAGCAAACATTTTTTCACCAAATCTTGATGATACTTGGTGGTAATGATCAGTTCACTAATCGCACTTGGCTGCCCAATTTTCATTCTTCTAGGTTGAAGCATTCGTTTCCAGTAACAGTTTGAATTTTTAGGTTTCACTCTGTTTTCTCCTACATAGTTAGCTGTGTTTGGAATTCTAAATCAAACACGGTTTGTGCTAGCTCCTTGAAACTTGACCAAATGAAGTAGTTCTAAGTTCTATCTCTATGGTTTGTTTCCTCTTGAAGTACCCCATGCAGAGACTGAGGAAAAACACTTTCGTTTGAAAGGGGTTGCCAAGCTTCCAAAAAACTACTAGTTTGCTGAAATCTCAGCAAACATTTTTTCACCAAACCTTGATGACACTTGGTGGTAATGATCAGTTCACTAATCCCACTTGGCTGCCCAATTTTTATTCTTCTAGGTTGAAGCGTTCGTTTCCAGTAACAGTTTGAATTTTTAGGTTTCACTCTGTTTTCTGCTATATAGTTAGATGTGTTTGAAACTCTAAATCAAACACGGTTTGTGCTAGCTCCATGAAACGTGACCAAATGAAGTAGTTCTAAGTTCTATCTGTATGGTTTGTTTCCTCTTGAGGTACCCCATGCAGAGACTGGCGAAAAACACTTTCGTTTGAAAGGGGTGGCCAAGCTTCCAAAAAACTACTAGTTTGGTGAAATCTCAGCAAACATTTTTTCACCAAATCGTGATGATACTTGGTGGCGATGATAAGTTCACTAATTCCACTTGGATGCCCAATTTTTATACTTCTAGGTTGAAGCGTTCGTTTCCAGTAACAGTTTGAATTTTAAGTTTCACTCTGTTTTCTGCTATATAGTTAGATGTGTTTGAAACTCTAAATCAAACACGGTTTGTCCTAATTCCTTGAAACTTGACCAAATGAAGTAGTTCTAAGTTCTATCTCTATGGTTTGTTTCCTCTTGAAGTACCCCATGCAGAGACTGGCGAAAAACACTTTCGTTTGAAAGGGGTTGCCAAGCTTCCAAAAAACTACTAGTTTGCTGAAATCTCAGCAAATATTTTTTCACCAAATCTGGATGATACTTGGTGGTAATGATCAGTTCACTAATCCCACTTGGCTGCCCAATTTTTATTCTTCTAGGTTGAAGCGTTCATTTCCAGTAACAGTTTGAATTTTTAGGTTTCACTCTGTTTTCTGCTATATAGTTAGATGTGTTTGAAACTCTAAATCAAACACGGTTTGTGCTAGCTTTATGAAACTTGACCAAATGAAGTAGTTCTAAGTTCTATCTGTATGGATTGTTTCCTCTTGAAGTACCCCATGCAGAGACTGGCGAAAAACACTTTCGTTTGAAAGGGGTTGCCAAGCTTCTAAAAACTACTAGTTTGCTGAAATCTCAGCAAACATTTTTTCACCAAATCTTGATGATACTTGGTGGTAATGATCAGTTCACTAATCCCACTTGGCTGCCCAATTTTTATTCTTCTAGGTTGAAGCGTTCGTTTCCAGTAACAGTTTGAATTTTTAGGTTTCACTCTGTTTTCTGCTATATAGTTAGATGTGTTTGAAACTCTAAATCAAACACGGTTTGTGCTAGCTCCTTGAAACTTGTCCAAATGAAGTAGTTCTAAGTTCTATCTCTATGGTTTGTTTCCTCTTGAAGTACCCCATGCAGCGACTGGGGAAAAACGCTTTAGTTTGAAAGGGGTTGCAAAGCTTCCAAAAAACTACTAGTTTGCTGAAATCTCAGCAAACATTTTTTCACCAAATCTTGATGACACTTGGTGGCAATGATCAGTTCACTAATCCCACTTTGCTGCCCAATTTTTATTCTTCTAGGTTGAAGCGTTCGTTTCCAGTAACAGTTTGAATTTTACGTTTCACTCTGTTTTCTGCTATATAGTTAGATGTGTTTGAAACTCTAAATCAAACACGGTTTGTGCTAGCTCCATGAAACTTGACCAAATGAAGTAGTTCTAAGTTCTATCTGTATGGTTTGTTTCCTCTTGAGGTACCCCATGCAGAGACTGGCGAAAAACACTTTCGTTTGAAAGGGGTGGCCAAGCTTCCCAAAAACTACTAGTTTGGTGAAATCTCAGCAAACATTTTTTCACCAAATCTGGATGATACTTGGTGGTAATGATCAGTTCACTAATCCCACTTGGATGCCCAATTTTTATTCTTCTAGGTTGAAGCGTTCGTTTCCAGTAACAGTTTGAATTTTAAGTTTCACTCTGTTTTCTGCTATATAGTTAGATGTGTTTGAAACTCTAAATCAAACACGGTTTGTCCTAGCTCCTTGAAACTTGACCAAATGAAGTAGTTCTAAGTTCTATCTCTATGGTTTGTTTCCTCTTGAAGTACCCCATGCAGAGACTGGCGAAAAACACTTTCGTTTGAAAGGGGTTGCCAAGCTTCCAAAAAACTACTAGTTTGCTGAAATCTCAGCAAATATTTTTTCACCAAATCTGGATGATACTTGGTGGTAATGATCAGTTCACTAATCCCACTTGGCTGCCCATTTTTTATTCTTCTAGGTTGAAGCGTTCATTTCCAGTAACAGTTTGAATTTTTAGGTTTCACTCTGTTTTCTGCTATATACTTAGATGTGTTTGAAACTCTAAATCAAACACGGTTTGTGCTAGCTTTATGAAACTTGACCAAATGAAGTAGTTCTAAGTTCTATCTGCATGGATTGTTTCCTCTTGAAGTACCCCATGCAGAGACTGGCGAAAAACACTTTCGTTTGAAAGGGGTTGCCAAGCTTCCAAAAAACTACTAGTTTGCTGAAATCTCAGCAAACATTTTTGCACCAAATCTTGATGATACTTGGTGGTAATGATAAGTTCACTAATCCCACTTGGCTGCCCAATTTTCATTCTTCTAGGTTGAAGCGTTCGTTTCCAGTAACAGTTTGAATTTTTAGGTTTCACTCTGTTTTCTGCTATATAGTTAGATGTGTTTGAAACTCTAAATCAAACACGGTTTGTGCTAGCTCCTTGAAACTTGACCAAATGAAGTAGTTCTAAGTTCTATCTCTATGGTTTGTTTCCTCTTGAAGTACCCCATGCAGAGACTGGCGAAAAACACTTTGGTTTGAAAGGGGTTGCCAAGCTTCCAAAAAACTTCTAGTTTGCTGAAATCTCAGCAAACATTTTTTCACCAAATCTTGATGATACTTGGTGGTAATGATCAGTTCACTAATCCCACTTGGCTGCCCAATTTTCATTCTTCTAGGTTGAAGCATTCGTTTCCAGTAACAGTTTGAATTTTTAGGTTTCACTCTGTTTTCTCCTACATAGTTAGCTGTGTTTGGAATTCTAAATCAAACACGGTTTGTGCTAGCTCCTTGAAACTTGACCAAATGAAGTAGTTCTAAGTTCTATCTCTATGGTTTGTTTCCTCTTGAAGTACCCCATGCAGAGACTGAGGAAAAACACTTTCATTTGAAAGGGGTTGCCAAGCTTCCAAAAAACTACTAGTTTGCTGAAATCTCAGCAAACATTTTTTCACCAAACCTTGATGACACTTGGTGGTAATGATCAGTTCACTAATCCCACTTGGCTGCCCAATTTTTATTCTTCTATGTTGAAGCGTTCGTTTCCAGTAACAGTTTGAATTTTTAGGTTTCACTCTGTTTTCTGCTATATAGTTAGATGTGTTTGAAACTCTAAATCAAACACGGTTTGTGCTAGCTCCATGAAACGTGACCAAATGAAGTAGTTCTAAGTTCTATCTCTGTGGTTTGTTTCCTCCTGAGGTACCCCATGCAGAGACTGGCGAAAAACACTTTCGTTTGAAAGGGGTGGCCAAGCTTCCAAAAAACTACTAGTTTGGTGAAATCTCAGCAAACATTTTTTCACCAAATCGTGATGATACTTGGTGGCGATGATAAGTTCACTAATTCCACTTGGATGCCCAATTTTTATACTTCTAGGTTGAAGCGTTCGTTTCCAGTAACAGTTTGAATTTTAAGTTTCACTCTGTTTTCTGCTATATAGTTAGATGTGTTTGAAACTCTAAATCAAACACGGTTTGTCCTAATTCCTTGAAACTTGACCAAATGAAGTAGTTCTAAGTTCTATCTCTATGGTTTGTTTCCTCTTGAAGTACCCCATGCAGAGACTGGCGAAAAACACTTTCGTTTGAAAGGGGTTGCCAAGCTTCCAAAAAACTACTAGTTTGCTGAAATCTCAGCAAATATTTTTTCACCAAATCTGGATGACACTTGGTGGTAATGATCAGTTCACTAATCCCATTGGCTGCCCAATTTTTATTCTTCTAGGTTGAAGCATTCGTTTCCAGTAACAGTTTGAATTTTTAGGTTTCATTCTGTTTTCTGCTGTATAGTTAGATGTGTTTGAAACTCTAAATCAAACACGGTTTGTGCTAGCTCCATGAAACTTGACCAAATGAAGTAGTTCTAAGTTCTATCTGTATGGTTTGTTTCCTCTTGAGGTACCCCATGCAGAGACTGGCGAAAAACACTTTCGTTTGAAAGGGGTGGCCAAGCTTCCCAAAAACTACTAGTTTGGTGAAATCTCAGCAAACATTTTTTCACCAAATCGTGATGATACTTGGTGGTAATGATCAGTTCACTAATCCCACTTGGATGCCCAATTTTTATTCTTCTAGGTTGAAGCGTTCGTTTCCAGTAACAGTTTGAAATTTAAGTTTCACTCTATTTTCTGCTATATAGTTAGATGTGTTTGAAACTCTAAATCAAACACGGTTTGTGCTAGCTCCTTGAAACTTGACCAAATGAAGTAGTTCTAAGTTCTATCTCTATGGTTTGTTTCCTCTTGAAGTACCCCATGCAGAGACTGGCGAAAATCACTTTTGTTTGAAAGGGGTTGCCAAGCTTCCAAAAAACTACTAGTTTGCTGAAATCTCAGCAAATACTTTTTCACCAAATCTGGATGATACTTGGTGGTAATGATCAGTTCACTAATCCCACTTAGCTGCCCAATTTTTATTCTTCTAGGTTGAAGCGTTCGTTTCCAGTAACAGTTTGAATTTTTAGGTTTCACTCTGTTTTCTGCTATATAGTTAGATGTTTTTGAAACTCTAAATCAAACACGGTTTGTGCTAGCTCCTTGAAACTTGACCAAATGAAGTAGTTCTAAGTTCTATCTCTATGGTTTGTTTCCTCTTGAAGTACCCCATGCAGAGACTGGCGAAAAACACTTTCGTTTGAAAGGGGTGGCCATGCTTGCAAAAAACTACTAGTTTGCTGAAATCTCAGCAAATATTTTTTCACCAAATCTGGATGATACTTGGTGGTAATGATCAGTTCACTAATCCCACTTGGCTGCCGAATTTTCATTCTTCTAGGTTGAAGCATTCGTTTCCAGTAACAGTTTGAATTTTTAGGTTTCACTCTGATTTCTCCTACATAGATAGCTGTGTTTGGAATTCTAAATCAAACAAGGTTTGTGCTAGCTTCTTGAAACTTGACCAAATGAAGAAGTTCTAAGTTGTATCTCTATGGATTACTTCCTCTTGAAGTACCCCATGCAGAGACTGGCGAAAAACAATTTCGTTTGAAAGGGGTTGCCAAGCTTCCAAAAAACTACTAGTTTGCTGAAATCTCAGCAAATATTTTTTCACCAAATCTGGATGATACTTGGTTGTAATGATCAGTTCTCTAATCCCACTTGGCTGCCCAATTTTTATTCTTCTAGGTTGAAGCGTTAGTTTCCAGTAACAGTTTGAGTTTTTAGGTTTCACTCTGTTTTCTGCTATATAGTTAGATGTGTTTGAAACTCTAAATCAAACACGGTTTGTGCTAACTCCAAGAAACTTGACCAAATGAAGTAGTTCTAAGTTCTACCTGTATGGTTTGTTTTTTCTTGAAGTGCCCCATGCAGAGACTGGCGAAAAACACTTTCGTTTGAAAGGGGTTGCCAAGCTTCGAAAAACTACCAGTTTGCTGAAATCTCAGCAAACATTTTTTCACCAAATCTTGATGATACTTGGTGGTAATGATCAGTTCACTAATCCCACTTGGCTGCCCAATTTTTATTCTTCTAGGTTGAAGCATTCGTTTCCTGTAACAGTTTGAATTTTTAGGTTTCACTCTGTTTTCTCCTACATAGATAGCTGTGTTTGGAATTCTAAATCAAGCACGGTTTGTGCTAGCTCCTTGAAACTTGACCAAATGAAGTAGTTCTAAGTTGTATCTCTATGGTTTGTTTCCTCTTGAAGTACGCCATGCAGAGACTGGCGAAAAACACTTTCGTTTGAAAGGGGTGGCCAAGCTTCCAAAAAACTACTAGTTTGCTGAAATCTCAGCGAACATTTTTTCACCAAATCTGCATGATACTTGGTGGTAATGATCAGTTCACTAATCCCACTTGGCTGCCCAATTTTCATTCTTCTAGGTTGAAGCGTTCGTTTCCAGTAACAGTTTGAATTTTTAGGTTTCACTCTGTTTTCTCCTACATAGATAGCTGTTTTTGGAATTCTAAATCAAACACGGTTTTTGCTAGCTCCTTGAAACTTGACCAAATGAAGTAGTTCTAAGTTCTATATCTATGGTTTGTTTCCTCTTGAAGTACCCCATGCAGAGACTGGCGAAAAACACTTTCGTTTGAAAGGGGTGGCCAAGCTTTCAAAAATCTACTAGTTTGCTGAAATCTCAGCAAACATTTTTTCACCAAATCTTGATGATACTTGGTGGTAATGATCAGTTCACTAATCCCACTGGGCTGCCCAATTTTTATTCTTCTAGGTTGAAGCGTTCGTTTCCAGTAACAGTTTGAATTTTTAGGTTTCACTCTGTTTTCTGCTATATAGTTAGATGTGTTTGAAACTCTAAATCAAACACGGTTTGTGCTAGCTCCTTGAAACTTGACCAAATGAAGTAGTTCTAAGTTCTATCTGTATGGTTTGTTTCCTCTTGAAGTACCCCATGCAGAGACTGGCGAAAATCACTTTTGTTTGAAAGGGGTTGCCAAGCTTCCAAAAAACTACTAGTTTGCTGAAATCTCAGCAAATACTTTTTCACCAAATCTGGATGATACTTGGTGGTAATGATCAGTTCACTAATCCCACTTAGCTGCCCAATTTTTATTCTTCTAGGTTGAAGCGTTCGTTTCCAGTAACAGTTTGAATTTTTAGGTTTCACTCTGTTTTCTGCTATATAGTTAGATGTTTTTGAAACTCTAAATCAAACACGGTTTGTGCTAGCTCCTTGAAACTTGACCAAATGAAGTAGTTCTAAGTTCTATCTCTATGGTTTGTTTCCTCTTGAAGTACCCCATGCAGAGACTGGCGAAAAACACTTTCGTTTGAAAGGGGTGGCCATGCTTGCAAAAAACTACTAGTTTGCTGAAATCTCAGCAAATATTTTTTCACCAAATCTGGATGATACTTGGTGGTAATGATCAGTTCACTAATCCCACTTAGCTGCCCAATTTTTATTCTTCTAGGTTGAAGCGTTCGTTTCCAGTAACAGTTTGAATTTTTAGGTTTCACTCTGTTTTCTGCTATATAGTTAGATGTTTTTGAAACTCTAAATCAAACACGGTTTGTGCTAGCTCCTTGAAACTTGACCAAATGAAGTAGTTCTAAGTTCTATCTCTATGGTTTGTTTCCTCTTGAAGTACCCCATGCAGAGACTGGCGAAAAACACTTTCGTTTGAAAGGGGTGGCCATGCTTGCAAAAAACTACTAGTTTGCTGAAATCTCAGCAAATATTTTTTCACCAAATCTGGATGATACTTGGTGGTAATGATCAGTTCACTAATCCCACTTGGCTGCCCAATTTTTATTCTTCTAGGTTGAAGCGTTCGTTTCCAGTAACAGTTTGAATTTTTAGGTTTCACTCTGTTTTCTGCTATATAGTTAGATGTGTTTGAAACTCTAAATCAAACACGGTTTGTGCTAGCTCCATGAAACTTGACCAAATGAAGTAGTTCTAAGTTCTATCTGTATGGTTTGTTTCCTCTTGAAGTACCGCATGCAGAGACTGGCGAAAAACACTTTCGTTTGAAAGCGGTGGCCAAGCTTCCAAAAAACTACTAGTTTGCTGAAATCTCAGCAAACATTTTGTCACCAAATCTTGATGATACTTGGTGGTAATGATCAGTTCACTAATCCCACTTGGCTGCCCAATTTTCTTTCTTCTAGGTTGAAGCATTCGTTTCCAGTAACAGTTTGAATTTTTAGGTTTCACTCTGTTTTCTCCTACATAGATAGCTGTGTTTGGATTTGTAAATCAAACACGGTTTGTGCTAGCTCCTTGAAACTTGACCAAATAAAGTAGTTCTAAGTTCTATCTCTATGGTTTGTTTCCTCTTGAAGTACCCCATGCGGAGACTGGCGAAAAACACTTTCGTTTGAAAGGTGTTGCCAAGCTTCCAAAAAACTACTAGTTTGCTGAAATCTCAGCAAACATTTTTTCACCAAATCTGGATGATACTTGGTGGTAATGATCAGTTCACTAATCCCACTTGGCTGCCCAATTTTCATTCTTCTAGGTTGAAGCATTCGTTTCCACTAACAGTTTGAATTTTTAGGTTTCACTCTGTTTTCTCCTACATAGATAGCTGTGTTTGGAATTCTAAATCAAACACGGTTTGTGCTAGCTCCTTGAAACTTGACCAAATGAAGTAGTTCTAAGTTGTATCTCTATGGTTTGTTTCCTCTTGAAGTACCCCATGCAGAGACTGGCGAAAAACACTTTCGTTTGAAAGGGGTTGCCAAGCTTCCTAAAATCTACTAGTTTGCTGAAATCTCAGCAAACATTTTTTCACCAAATCTTGATGATACTTGGTGGTAATGATCAGTTCACTAATCCCACTTGGCTGCCCAATTTTTATTCTTCTAGGTTGAAGCATTCGTTTCCAGTAACAGTTTGAATTTTTAGGTTTCACTCTGTTTTCTCCTAAATAGATAGCTGTGTTTGGAATTCTAAATCAAGCACGGTTTGTGCTAGCTCCTTGAAACTTGACCAAATGAAGTAGTTCTAAGTTGTACCTCTATGGTTTGTTTCCTCTTGAAGTACCCCATGCAGAGACTGTCGAAAAACACTTTCGTTTGAAAGGGGTTGCCAAGCTTCCAAAAAACTACTAGTTTGCTGATATCTCAGCAAACATTTTTTCACCAAATCTGGATGATACTTGGTGGTAATGATCAGTTCACTAATCCCACTTGGCTGCCCAATTTTCATTCTTCTAGGTTGAAGCATTCGTTTCCAGTAACACTTTGAATTTTTAGGTTTCACTCTGATTTCTCCTACATAGATAGCTGTGTTTGGAATTCTAAATCAAACACGGTTTGTGCTGGCTCCTTGAAACTTGACCAAATGAAGAAGTTCTAAGTTCTATCTCTATGGTTTGTTTCCTCTTGAAGTACCCCATGCAGAGCCTGGGGAAAAACACTTTCGTTTGAAAGGGGTTGCCAAGCTTCAAAAAACTACTAGTTTGCTGATATCTCAGCAAACATTTTTTCACCAAATTTTGATGATACTTGGTCGTTATGATCAGTTCACTAATCCCACTTGGCTGCCCAATTTTTATTCTTCTATGTTGAAGTGTTCGTTTCCAGTGACAGTTTGAATTTTTAGGTTTCACTCTGTTTTCTGCTATATAGTTAGATGTGTTTGAAACTCGAAATCAAACACGGTTTGTGCTAGCTCCATGAAACTTGACCAAATGAAGTAGTTCTAAGTTCTATCTGTATGGTTTGTTTCCTCTTGATGTACCCCATGCAGAGACTGGCGAAACACACTTTCGTTTGAAAGGGGTGGCCAAGCTTCCAAAAAACTACTAGTTTGCTGAAATCTCAGCGAACATTTTTTCACCAAATCTGCATGATACTTGGTGGTAATGATCAGTTCACTAATCCCACTTGGCTGCCCAATTTTCATTCTTCTAGGTTGAAGCGTTCGTTTCCAGTAACAGTTTGAATTTTTAGGTTTCACTCTGTTTTCTCCTACATAGATAGCTGTGTTTGGAATTCTAAATCAAACACGGTTTTTGCCATCTCTTTGAAACTTGACCAAATGAAGTAGTTCTAAGTTCTATATCTATGGTTTGTTTCCTCTTGAAGTACGCCATGCAGAGACTGGCGAAAAACACTTTCGTTTGAAATGGGTGGCCAAGCTTCCAAAAATCTACTAGTTTGCTGAAATCTCAGCAAACATTTTTTCACCAAATCTTCATGATACTTGGTGGTAATGATCAGTTCACTTATCCCACTGGGCTGCCCAATTTTTATTCTTCTAGGTTGAAGCGTTCGTTTCCAGTAACAGTTTGAATTTTTAGGTTTCACTCTGTTTTCTGCTATATAGTTAGATGTGTTTGAAACTCTAAATCAAACACGGTTTGTGCTAGCTCCTTGAAACTTGACCAAATGAAGTAGTTCTAAGTTCTATCTCTATGGTTTGTTTCCTCTTGAAGTACCCCATGCAGAGACTGGCGAAAAACACTTTCGTTTGAAAGGGGTGGCCATGCTTCCAAAAAACTACTAGTTTGCTGAAATCTCAGCAAATATTTTTTCACCAAATCTGGATGATACTTGGTGGTAATGATCAGTTCACTAATCCCACTTGGCTGCCCAATTTTTATTCTTCTAGGTTGAAGCGTTCGTTTCCAGTAACAGTTTGAATTTTTAGGTTTCACTCTGTTTTCTGCTATATAGTTAGATGTGTTTGAAACTCTAAATCAAACACGGTTTGTGCTAGCTCCATGAAACTTGACCAAATGAAGTAGTTCTAAGTTCTATCTGTATGGTTTGTTTCCTCTGAAAGTACCGCATGCAGAGACTGGCGAAAAACACTTTCGTTTGAAAGCGGTGGCCAAGCTTCCAAAAAACTACTAGTTTGCTGAAATCTCAGCAAACATTTTGTCACCAAATCTTGATGATACTTGGTGGTAATGATCAGTTCACTAATCCCACTTGGCTGCCCAATTTTCTTTCTTCTAGGTTGAAGCATTCGTTTCCAGTAACAGTTTGAATTTTTAGGTTTCACTCTGTTTTCTCCTACATAAATAGCTGTGTTTGGATTTGTAAATCAAACACGGTTTGTGCTAGCTCCTTGAAACTTGACCAAATAAAGTAGTTCTAAGTTCTATCTCTATGGTTTGTTTCCTCTTGAAGTACCCCATGCGGAGACTGGCGAAAAACACTTTCGTTTGAAAGGTGTTGCCAAGCTTCCAAAAAACTACTAGTTTGCTGAAATCTCAGCAAACATTTTTTCACCAAATCTGCATGATACTTGGTGGTAATGATCAGTTCACTAATCCCACTTGGCTGCCCAATTTTCATTCTTCTAGGTTGAAGCATTCGTTTCCAGTAACAGTTTGAATTTTTAGGTTTCACTCTGTTTTCTCCTACATAGATAGCTGTGTTTGGAATTCTAAATCAAACACGGTTTTTGCTAGCTCCTTGAAACTTGACCAAATGAAGTAGTTCTAAGTTGTATCTCTATGGTTTGTTTCCTCTTGAAGTACCCCATGCAGAGACTGGCGAAAAACACTTTCGTTTGAAAGGGGTTGCCAAGCTTCCTAAAATCTACTAGTTTGCTGAAATCTCAGCAAAAATTTTTTCACCAAATCTTGATGATACTTGGTGGTAATGATCAGTTCACTAATCCCACTTGGCTGCCCAATTTTTATTCTTCTAGGTTGAAGCATTCGTTTCCAGTAACAGTTTGAATTTTTAGGTTTCACTCTGTTTTCTCCTAAATAGATAGCTGTGTTTGGAATTCTAAATCAAGCACGGTTTGTGCTAGCTCCTTGAAACTTGACCAAATGAAGTAGTTCTAAGTTGTACATCTATGGTTTGTTTCCTCTTGAAGTACCCCATGCAGAGACTGTCGAAAAACACTTTCGTTTGAAATGGGTGGCCAAGCTTCCAAAAATCTACTAGTTTGCTGAAATCTCAGCAAACATTTTTTCACCAAATCTTCATGATACTTGGTGGTAATGATCAGTTCACTAATCCCACTGGGCTGCCCAATTTTTATTCTTCTAGGTTGAAGCGTTCGTTTCCAGTAACAGTTTGAATTTTTAGGTTTCACTCTGTTTTCTGCTATATAGTTAGATGTGTTTGAAACTCTAAATCAAACACGGTTTGTGCTAGCTCCATGAAACTTGACCAAATGAAGTAGTTCTAAGTTCTATCTGTATGGTTTGTTTCCTCTTGAAGTACCGCATGCAGAGACTGGCGAAAAACACTTTCGTTTGAAAGCGGTGGCCAAGCTTCCAAAAAACTACTAGTTTGCTGAAATCTCAGCAAACATTTTTGTCACCAAATCTTGATGATACTTGGTGGTAATGATCAGTTCACTAATCCCACTTGGCTGCCCAATTTTCTTTCTTCTAGGTTGATGCATTCGTTTCCAGTAACAGTTTGAATTTTTAGGTTTCACTCTGTTTTCTCCTACATAGATAGCTGTGTTTGGATTTGTAAATCAAACACGGTTTGTGCTAGCTCCTTGAAACTTGACCAAATAAAGTAGTTCTAAGTTCTATCTCTATGGTTTGTTTCCTCTTGAAGTACCCCATGCGGAGACTGGCGAAAAACACTTTCGTTTGAAAGGTGTTGCCAAGCTTCCAAAAAACTACTAGTTTGCTGAAATCTCAGCAAACATTTTTTCACCAAATCTGGATGATACTTGGTGGTAATGATCAGTTCACTAATCCCACTTGGCTGCCCAATTTTTATTCTTCTAGGTTGAAGCATTCGTTTCCAGTAACAGTTTGAATTTTTAGGTTTCACTCTGTTTTCACCTAAATAGATAGCTGTGTTTGGAATTCTAAATCAAGCACGGTTTGTGCTAGCTCCTTGAAACTTGACCAAATGAAGTAGTTCTAAGTTGTACCTGTATGGTTTGTTTCCTCTTGAAGTACCCCATGCAGAGACTGTCGAAAAACACTTTCGTTTGAAAGGGGTTGCCAAGCTTCCAAAAAACTACTAGTTTGCTGATATCTCAGCAAACATTTTTTCACCAAATCTGGATGATACTTGGTGGTAATGATCAGTTCACTAATCCCACTTGGCTGCCCAATTTTCATTCTTCTAGGTTGAAGCATTCGTTTCCAGTAACAGTTTGAATTTTTAGGTTTCACTCTGATTTCTCCTACATAGATAGCTGTGTTTGGAATTCTAAATCAAACACGGTTTGTGCTGGCTCCTTGAAACTTGACCAAATGAAGAAGTTCTAAGTTCTATCTCTATGGTTTGTTTCCTCTTGAAGTACCCCATGCAGAGCCTGGGGAAAAACACTTTCGTTTGAAAGGGGTTGCCAAGCTTCAAAAAACTACTAGTTTGCTGATATCTCAGCAAACATTTTTTCACCAAATTTTGATGATACTTGGTCGTTATGATCAGTTCACTAATCCCACTTGGCTGCCCAATTTTTATTCTTCTATGTTGAAGTGTTCGTTTCCAGTGACAGTTTGAATTTTTAGGTTTCACTCTGTTTTCTGCTATATAGTTAGATGTGTTTGAAACTCGAAATCAAACACGGTTTGTGCTAACTCCATGAAACTTGACCAAATGAAGTAGTTCTAAGTTCTATCTGTATGGTTTGTTTCCTCTTGATGTACCCCATGCAGAGACTGGCGAAACACACTTTCGTTTGAAAGGGGTGGCCAAGCTTCCAAAAAACTACTAGTTTGCTGAAATCTCAGGGAACATTTTTTCACCAAATCTGCATGATACTTGGTGGTAATGATCAGTTCACTAATCCCACTTGGCTGCCCAATTTTCATTCTTCTAGGTTGAAGCGTTCGTTTCCAGTAACAGTTTGAATTTTTAGGTTTCACTCTGTTTTCTCCTACATAGATAGCTGTGTTTGGAATTCTAAATCAAACACGGTTTTTGCCATCTCTTTGAAACTTGACCAAATGAAGTAGTTCTAAGTTCTATCTCTATGGTTTGTTTCCTCTTGAAGTACCCCATGCAGAGACTGGCGAAAAACACTTTCGTTTGAAATGGGTGGCCAAGCTTCCAAAAATCTACTAGTTTGCTGAAATCTCAGCAAACATTTTTTCACCAAATCTTCATGATACTTGGTGGTAATGATCAGTTCACTAATCCCACTGGGCTGCCCAATTTTTATTCTTCTAGGTTGAAGCGTTCGTTTCCAGTAACAGTTTGAATTTTTAGGTTTCACTCTGTTTTCTGCTATATAGTTAGATGTGTTTGAAACTCTAAATCAAACACGGTTTGTGCTAGCTCCTTGATACTTGACCAAATGAAGTAGTTCTAAGTTCTATCTCTATGGTTTGTTTCCTCTTGAAGTACCCCATGCAGAGACTGGCGAAAAACACTTTCGTTTGAAAGGGGTGGCCATGCTTCCAAAAAACTACTAGTTTGCTGAAATCTCAGCAAATATTTTTTCACCAAATCTGGATGATACTTGGTGGTAATGATCAGTTCACTAATCCCACTTGGCTGCCCAATTTTTATTCTTCTAGGTTGAAGCGTTCGTTTCCAGTAACAGTTTGAATTTTTAGGTTTCACTCTGTTTTCTGCTATATAGTTAGATGTGTTTGAAACTCTAAATCAAACACGGTTTGTGCTAGCTCCATGAAACTTGACCAAATGAAGTAGTTCTAAGTTCTATCTGTATGGTTTGTTTCCTCTTGAAGTACCGCATGCAGAGACTGGCGAAAAACACTTTCGTTTGAAAGCGGTGGCCAAGCTTCCAAAAAACTACTAGTTTGCTGAAATCTCAGCAAACATTTTTGTCACCAAATCTTGATGATACTTGGTGGTAATGATCAGTTCACTAATCCCACTTGGCTGCCCAATTTTCTTTCTTCTAGGTTGAAGCATTCGTTTCCAGTAACAGTTTGAATTTTTAGGTTTCACTCTGTTTTCTCCTACATAGATAGCTGTGTTTGGATTTGTAAATCAAACACGGTTTGTGCTAGCTCCTTGAAACTTGACCAAATAAAGTAGTTCTAAGTTCTATCTCTATGGTTTGTTTCCTCTTGAAGTACCCCATGCGGAGACTGGCGAAAAACACTTTCGTTTGAAAGGTGTTGCCAAGCTTCCAAAAAACTACTAGTTTGCTGAAATCTCAGCAAACATTTTTTCACCAAATCTGGATGATACTTGGTGGTAATGATCAGTTCACTAATCCCACTTGGCTGCCCAATTTTTATTCTTCTAGGTTGAAGCATTCGTTTCCAGTAACAGTTTGAATTTTTAGGTTTCACTCTGTTTTCACCTAAATAGATAGCTGTGTTTGGAATTCTAAATCAAGCACGGTTTGTGCTAGCTCCTTGAAACTTGACCAAATGAAGTAGTTCTAAGTTGTACCTGTATGGTTTGTTTCCTCTTGAAGTACCCCATGCAGAGACTGTCGAAAAACACTTTCGTTTGAAAGGGGTTGCCAAGCTTCCAAAAAACTACTAGTTTGCTGATATCTCAGCAAACATTTTTTCACCAAATCTGGATGATACTTGGTGGTAATGATCAGTTCACTAATCCCACTTGGCTGCCCAATTTTCATTCTTCTAGGTTGAAGCATTCGTTTCCAGTAACAGTTTGAATTTTTAGGTTTCACTCTGATTTCTCCTACATAGATAGCTGTGTTTGGAATTCTAAATCAAACACGGTTTGTGCTGGCTCCTTGAAACTTGACCAAATGAAGAAGTTCTAAGTTCTATCTCTATGGTTTGTTTCCTCTTGAAGTACCCCATGCAGAGCCTGGGGAAAAACACTTTCGTTTGAAAGGGGTTGCCAAGCTTCAAAAAACTACTAGTTTGCTGATATCTCAGCAAACATTTTTTCACCAAATTTTGATGATACTTGGTCGTTATGATCAGTTCACTAATCCCACTTGGCTGCCCAATTTTTATTCTTCTATGTTGAAGTGTTCGTTTCCAGTGACAGTTTGAATTTTTAGGTTTCACTCTGTTTTCTGCTATATAGTTAGATGTGTTTGAAACTCGAAATCAAACACGGTTTGTGCTAACTCCATGAAACTTGACCAAATGAAGTAGTTCTAAGTTCTATCTGTATGGTTTGTTTCCTCTTGATGTACCCCATGCAGAGACTGGCGAAACACACTTTCGTTTGAAAGGGGTGGCCAAGCTTCCAAAAAACTACTAGTTTGCTGAAATCTCAGGGAACATTTTTTCACCAAATCTGCATGATACTTGGTGGTAATGATCAGTTCACTAATCCCACTTGGCTGCCCAATTTTCATTCTTCTAGGTTGAAGCGTTCGTTTCCAGTAACAGTTTGAATTTTTAGGTTTCACTCTGTTTTCTCCTACATAGATAGCTGTGTTTGGAATTCTAAATCAAACACGGTTTTTGCCATCTCTTTGAAACTTGACCAAATGAAGTAGTTCTAAGTTCTATCTCTATGGTTTGTTTCCTCTTGAAGTACCCCATGCAGAGACTGGCGAAAAACACTTTCGTTTGAAATGGGTGGCCAAGCTTCCAAAAATCTACTAGTTTGCTGAAATCTCAGCAAACATTTTTTCACCAAATCTTCATGATACTTGGTGGTAATGATCAGTTCACTAATCCCACTGGGCTGCCCAATTTTTATTCTTCTAGGTTGAAGCGTTCGTTTCCAGTAACAGTTTGAATTTTTAGGTTTCACTCTGTTTTCTGCTATATAGTTAGATGTGTTTGAAACTCTAAATCAAACACGGTTTGTGCTAGCTCCTTGAAACTTGACCAAATGAAGTAGTTCTAAGTTCTATCTCTATGGTTTGTTTCCTCTTGAAGTACCCCATGCAGAGACTGGCGAAAAACACTTTCGTTTGAAAGGGGTTGCCAAGCTTCCAAAAAACTACTAGTTTGCTGAAATCTCAGCAAATACTTTTTCACCAAATCTGGATGATACTTGGTGGTAATGATCAGTTCACTAATCCCACTTGGCTGCCCAATTTTTATTCTTCTAGGTTGAAGCGTTCGTTTCCAGTAACAATTTGAATTTTTAGGTTTCACTCTGTTTTCTGCTATATAGTTAGATGTGTTTGAAACTCTAAATCAAACACGGTTTGTGCTAGCTCCTTGAAACTTGACCAAATGAAGTAGTTCTAAGTTCTATCTCTATGGTTTGTTTCCTCTTGAAGTACCCCATGCAGAGACTCGCGAAAAACACTTTTGTTTGAAAGGGGTGGCCATGCTTCCAAAAAACTACTAGTTTGCTGAAATCTCAGTAAATATTTTTTCACCAAATCTGGATGATACTTGGTGGTAATGATCAGTTCACTAATCCCACTTGGCTGCCCAATTTTTATTCTTCTAGGTTGAAGCGTTCGTTTCCAGTAACAGTTTGAATTTTTAGGTTTCACTCTGTTTTCTGCTATAATGTTAGATGTGTTTGAAACTCTAAATCAAACACGGTTTGTGCTAGATCCATGAAACTTGACCAAATGAAGTAGTTCTAAGTTCTATCTGTATGGTTTGTTTCCTCTTGAAGTACCCCATGCAGAGACTGGCGAAAAACACTTTCGTTTGAAAGCGGTGGCCAAGCTTCCAAAAAAATACTAGTTTGCTGAAATCTCAGCAAACATTTTGTCACCAAATCTTGATGATACTTGGTGGTAATGATCAGTTCACTAATCCCACTTGGCTGCCCAATTTTCTTTCTTCTAGGTTGAAGCATTCGTTTCCAGTAACAGTTTGGATTTTTAGGTTTCACTCTGTTTTCTCCTACATAGATAGCTGTGTTTGGAATTCTAAATCAAACACGGTTTGTGCTAGCTCCTTGAAACTTGACCAAATAAAGTAGTTCTAAGTTCTGTCTCTATGGTTTGTTTCCTCTTGAAGTACCCCATGCGGAGACTGGCGGAAAACACTTTCGTTTGAAAGGTGTTGCCAAGCTTCCAAAAAACTACTAGGTTGCTGAAATCTCAGCAAACATTTTTTCACCAAATCTGGATGATACTTGGTGGTAATGATCAGTTCACTAATCCCACTTGGCTGCCCAATTTTCATTCTTCTAGGTTGAAGCATTCGTTTCCAGTAACAGTTTGAATTTTTAGGTTTCACTCTGTTTTCTCCTACATAGTTAGCTGTGTTTGGAATTCTAAATCAAACACGGTTTGTGCTAGCTCCTTGAAACTTGACCAAATGAAGTAGTTCTAAGTTCTATCTCTGTGGTTTGTTTCCTCTTGAAGTACCCCATGCAGGGACTGGCAAAAAACACTTTCGTTTGAAAGGGGTTGCCAAGCTTCCAAAAAACTACTAGTTTCCTGAAATCTCAGCAAACATTTTTTCACCAAATCTTGATGATACTTGGTGGTAATGATCAGTTCACTAATCCCACTTGGCTGCCCAATTTTTATTCTTCTAGGTTGAAGCATTCGTTTCCAGTAACAGATTGAATTTTTAGGTTTGACTCTGTTTTCTCCTACATAGATAGCTGTGTTTGGAATTCTAAATCAAACACGGTTTGTGCTAGCTCCTTGAAACTTGACCAAATGAAGTAGTTCTAAGTTCTATCTCTATGGTTTGTTTCCTCTTGAAGTACCCAATGCAGAGACTGGCGAAAAACACTTTCGTTTGAAAGGGGTGGCCAAGCTTCCAAAAAACTACTAGTTTGCTGAAATCTCAGCAAACATTTTTTCACCAAATCTTGATGATACTTGGTGGTAATGATCAGGTCACTAATCCCACTTGGCTGCCCAATTTTTATTCTTCTAAGTTGAAGCATTCGTTTCCAGTAACAGTTTGAATTTTTAGGTTTCACTCTGTTTTCTCCTACATAGATAGATGTGTTTGGAATTCTAAATCAAACACGGTTTGTGCTAACTCCTTGAAACTTGACCAAATGAAGTAGTTCTAAGTTCTATCTCTGTGGTTTGTTTCCTCTTAAAGTACCCCATGCAGGGACTGGCAAAAAACACTTTCATTTGAAAGGGGTGGCAAAGCTTCCAAAAAACTACTAGTTTCCTGAAATCTCAGCAAACCCTTTTTCACCAAATCTTGATGATACTTGGTGGTAATGATCAGTTCACTAATCCCACTTGGCTGCCCAATTTTTATTCTTCTAGGTTGAAGCATTCGTTTCCAGTAACAGTTTGAATTTTTAGGTTTCACTCTGTTTTCTCCTACATAGATAGCTGTTTTTGGAATTCTAAATCAAACACGGTTTGTGCTAGCTCCTTGAAACTTGACCAAATAAAGTAGTTCTAAGTTCTATCTCTATGGTTTGTTTCCTCTTGAAGTACCCCATGCGGAGACTGGCGAAAAACACTTTCGTTTGAAAGGTGTTGCCAAGCTTCCAAAAAACTACTAGTTTGCTGAAATCTCAGCAAACATTTTTTCACCAAATCTGGATGATACTTGATGGTAATGATGAGTTCACTAATCCCACTTGGCTGCCCAATTTTCATTCTTCTAGGTTGAAGCATTCGTTTCCAGTAACAGTTTGAATTTTTAGGTTTCACTCTGTTTTCTCCTACATAGATAGCTGTGTTTGGAATTCTAAATCAAACACGGTTTGTGCTAACTCCTTGAAACTTGACCAAATGAAGTAGTTCTAAGTTCTATCTCTGTGGTTTGTTTCCTCTTGAAGTACCCCATGCAGAGACTGGCGAAAAACACTTTCGTTTGAAAGGGGTGGCCAAGCTTCCAAGAAACTACTAGTTTGCTGAAATCTCAGCAAACATTTTTTCACCAAATCTTGATGATACTCGGTGGTAATGATCAGTTCACTAATCCCACTTGGCTGCCCAATTTTTATTCTTCTATGTTGAAGTGTTCGTTTCCAGTAACAGTTTGAATTTTTAGGTTTCACTCTGTTTTCTGCTATATAGTTAGATGTGTTTGAAACTCGAAATCAAACACGGTTTCTGCTAGCTCCATGAAACTTGACCAAATGAAGTAGTTCTGAGTTCTATCTGTATGGTTTGTTTCCTCTTGATGTACCCCATGCAGAGACTGGCGAAAAACACTTTCGTTTGAAAGGGTGGCCAAGCTTCCAAAAAACTACTAGTTTGCTGAAACTCAGCAAACATTTTTTCACCAAATCTTGATGATACTTGGTGGTAATGATCAGTTCACTAATCCCACTGGGCTGCCCAATTTTTATTCTTCTAGGTTGAAGCGTTCGTTTCCAGTAACAGTTTGAATTTTTAGGTTACACTCTGTTTTCTCCTACATAGATAGCTGTGTTTGGAATTCTAAATCAAACACGGTTTTGCTAGCTCCTTGAAACTTGACCAAATGAAGTAGTTCTAAGTTCTATCTCTATGGTTTGTTTCCTCTTGAAGTACCCCATGCAGAGACTGGCGAAAAACACTTTCGTTTGAAAGGGGTGGCAAAGCTTCCAAAAATCTACTAGTTTGCTGAAATCTCAGCAAACATTTTTTCACCAAATCTTGATGATACATGGTGGTAATGATCAGTTCACTATTCCCACTGGGCTACCCAATTTTTATTCTTCTATGTAGAAGCGTTCGTTTCCAGTAACAGTTTGAATTTTTAAGTTTCACTCTGTTTTCTGCTATATAGTTAGATGTGTTTGAAACTCTAAATCAAACACGGTTTGTGCAACTCCTTGAAACTTGACCAAATGAAGTAGGTCTAAGTTCTATCTCTATGGTTTGTTTCCTCTTGAAGTACCCCATGCAGAGACTGGCGAAAAACACTTTCGTTTGAAAGCGGTGGCCAAGCTTCCAAAAAACTACTAGTTTGCTGAAATCTCAGCAAACATTTTTTCACCAAATCTTGATGATACTTGGTGGTAATGATCAGTTCACTAATCCCACTTGGCTGCCCAATTTTCTTTCTTCTAGGTTGAAGCATTCGTTTCCAGTAACATTTTGAATTTTTAGGTTTCACTCTGTTTTCTCCTACATAGAAAGCTGTGTTTGGAATTGTAAATCAAACACGGTTTGTGCTAGCTCCTTGAAACTTGACCAAATAAAGTAGTTCTAAGTTCTATCTCTATGGTTTGTTTCCTCTTGAAGTACCCCATGCGGAGACTGGCGAAAAACACTTTCGTTTGAAAGGTGTTGCCAAGCTTCCAAAAAACTACTAGTTTGCTGAAATCTCAGCAAACATTTTTTCACCAAATCTGGATGATACTTGGTGGTAATGATCAGTTCACTAATCCCACTTGGCTGCCCAATTTTCATTCTTCTAGGTTGAAGCATTCGTTTCCAGTAACAGTTTGAATTTTTAGGTTTCACTCTGTTTTCTCCTACATAGATAGCTGTGTTTGGAATTCTAAATCAAACACGGTTTGTGCTAGCTCCTTGAAACATGACCAAATGAAGTAGTTCTAAGTTCTATCTCTGTGGTTTGGTTCCTCTTGAAGTACCCCATGCAGGGACTGGCAAAAAACACTTTCGTTTGAAAGGGTTTGCCAAGCTTCCAAAAAACTCCTAGTTTCCTGAAATCTCAGCAAACTTTTTTTCACCAAATCTGGATGATACTTGGTGGTAATGATCAGTTCACTAATCTCACTTGGCTGCCCAATTTTTATTCTTCTAGGTAGAAGCGTTCGTTTCCAGTAACAGTTTGAATTTTTAGGTTTCACTCTGTTTTCTGCTATATAGTTAGATGTGTTTGAAACTCTAAATCAAACACGGTTTGTGCTAGCTCCATGAAACTTGACCAAATGAAGTAGTTCTAAGTTCTCTCTGTATGGTTTGTTTCCTCTTTAAGTACCCCATGCAGAGACTAGCGAAAAACACTTTCGTTTGAAAGCGGTGGCCAAGCTTCCAAAAAACTACTAGTTTGCTGAAATCTCAGCAAACATTTTTTCACCAAATCTTGATGATACTTGGTGGTAATGATCAGTTCACTAATCCCACTTGGCTGCCCAATTTTTATTCTTCTAGGTTGAAGCATTCGTTTCCAGTAACAGTTTGAATTTTTAGGTTTCACTCTGTTTTCTCCTACATAGATAGCTGTGTTTGGAATTCTAAATCAAACACGGTTTGTGCTAGCTCCTTGAAACTTGACCAAATGAAGTAGTTCTAAGTTCTATCTCTATGGTTTGTTTCCTCTTGAAGTACCCCATGCAGAGACTGGCGAAAAACACTTTCGTTTGAAAGGGGTTGCCAAGCTTCCAAAATCTACTAGTTTGCTGAAATCTCAGCAAACATTTTTTCACCAAATCTTGATGATACATGGTAGTAATGATCTTTTCACTAATCTCACTTGGCTGCCCAATTTTTATTCTTCTAGGTTGAAGCATTCGTTTCCAGTAACAGTTTGAATTTTTAGGTTTCACTCTGTTTTCTCCTACATAGATAGCTGTGTTTGGAATTCTAAATCAAAGACGGTTTGGGCTAGCTCCTTGAAACTTGACCAAATGAAGAAGTTCTAAGTTCTATCTCTATGGTTTGTTTCCCCTTGAAGTACCCCATGCAGAGACTGGGGAAAAACACTTTCGTTTGAAAGGGGTTGCCAAGCTTCCAAAAAACTACTAGTTTGCTGAAATCTCAGCAAGCATTTTTTCACCAAATCTTGATGATACTTGGTGGTAATGATCAGTTCACTAATCCCACTTGGCTGCAATATTTTTATTCTTCTAGGTTGAAGCGTTTGTTTCCAGTAACAGTTTGAATTTTCAGGTTTCACTCTGTTTTCTGCTATATAGTTAGATGTGTTTGAAACTCTAAATCAAACACGGTTTGTGCTAGCTCCATGAAACTTGACCAAATGAAGTAGTTCTAAGTTCTATCTGTATGGTTTGTTTCCTCTTGAAGTACCCCATGCAGAGACTGGCGAAAAACACTTTCGTTTGAAAGGGGTGGCCATGCTTCCAAAAAACTACTAGTTTGCTGAAATCTCAGCAAATATTTTTTCACCAAATCTGGATGATACTTGGTGGTAATGATCAGTTCACTAATCCCACTTGGCTGCCCAATTTTTATTCTTCTAGGTTGAAGCGTTCGTTTCCAGTAACAGTTTGAATTTTTAGGTTTCACTCTGTTTTCTGCTATATAGTTAGATGTGTTTGAAACTCTAAATCAAACACGGTTTGTGCTAGCTCCATGAAACTTGACCAAATGAAGTAGTTCTAAGTTCTATCTGTATGGTTTGTTGCCTCTTGAAGTACCCCATGCGGAGACTGGCGAAAAACACTTTCGTTTGAAACGGGTTGCCAAGCTTCCAAAAAACTACTAGTTTGCTGAAATCTCAGCAAACATTTTTTCACCAAATCTGGAGGATACTTGGTGGTAATGATCAGTTCACTAATCCCACTTGGCTGCCCAATTTTCATTCTTCTAGGTTGAAGCATTCGTTTCCAGTAACAGTTTGAATGTTTAGGTTTCACTCTGTTTTCTTTTACATAGATAGCCGTGTTTGGAATTCTAAATCAAACACGGTTTGTGCTAGCTCCATGAAACTTGACCAAATGAAGTAGTTCTAAGTTCTATCTGTATGGTTTGTTTCCTCTTGAAGTACCCCATGCAGAGACTGGCGAAAAACACTTTCGTTTGAAAGCGGTGGCCAAGCTTCCAGAAAACTACTAGTTTGCTGAAATCTCAGCAAACATTTTTTCACCAAATCTTGATGATACTCGGTGGTAATGATCAGTTCACTAATCCCACTTGGCTGCCCAATTTTTATTCTTCTAGGTTGAAGCGTTCGTTTCCAGTAACAGTTTGAATTTTTAGGTTTCACTCTGTTTTCTGATATATAGTTAGATGTGTTTGAATCTCTAAATCAAACACGGTTTGTGCTAGCTCCTTGAAACTTGACCAAATGAAGTAGTTCTAAGTTCTATCTGTATGGTTTGTTTCCTCTTGAAGTACCCCATGCAGAGACTGGCGAAAAACACTTTCGTTTGAAAGGGGTTGCCAAGCTGCCAAAATCTACTAGTTTGCTGAAATCTCAAAAACATTTTTTCACCAAATCTTGATGATACATGATAGTAATGATCAGTTCACTAATCTCACTTGGCTGCCCAATTTTTATTCTTCTAGGTTGAAGCATTCGTTTCCAGTAACAGTTTGAATTTTTAGGTTTCACTCTGTTTTCTCCTACATAGATAGCTGTGTTTGGAATTCTAAATCAAACACGGTTTGTGATAGCTCCTTGAAACTTGACCAAATGAAGTAGTTCTAAGTTCTATCTCTATGGTTTTTTTCCTCTTGAAGTACCCCATGCAGAGACTGGCGAAAAACACTTTCGTTAGAAAGGGGTGGCCAAGCTTCCAAAAAATACTAGTTTGCTGAAAATTCAGGAAACATTTTTTCACCAAATCTTGATGATACTTGGTGGTAATGATCAGTTCACTAATCCCACTTTTCTGCCCAATTTTTATTCTTCTAGGTTGAAGCATTCCTTTCCGGGAACAGTTTGAATTTTTAGGTTTCACTCTGTTTTCTCCTACATAGATAGCTGTGTTTGGAATTCTAAATCAAACACGGTTTGTGCTAGCTAATTGAAACTTGACCAAATAAAGTAGTTCTAAGTTCTATCTCTATGGTTTGTTTCCTCTTGAAG
Organism: Callospermophilus lateralis; assembly: GCF_048772815.1. Classification (NCBI taxonomy): domain Eukaryota; kingdom Metazoa; phylum Chordata; class Mammalia; order Rodentia; family Sciuridae; genus Callospermophilus; species Callospermophilus lateralis. The sequence continues at coordinate 36,935 of NW_027514665.1, read as the reverse complement.
TACCCCATGCGGAGACTGGGGAAAAACACTTTCGTTTGAAAGGGGTTGCCAAGCTTCCAAAAAACTACTAGTTTGCTGAAATCTCAGCAAACATTTTTTCACCAAATCTTGATGATACTTGGTGGTAATGATCAGTTCATTAATCCCACTTGGCTGCCGAATTTTTATTCTTCTAGGTTGAAGCATTCCTTTCCGAGAACAGTTTGAATTTTTAGGTTTCACTCTGTTTTCTCCTACATAGATAGCTGTGTTTGGAATTCTAAATCAAACACGGTTTGTGCTAGCTTCTTGAAACTTGACCAAATGAAGTAGTTCTAAGTTCTATCTCTATGGTTTGTTTCCTCTTGAAGTACCCCATGCAGAGACTGGCGAAAAACACTTTCGTTTGAAAGGGGTTGCCAAGCTTCCAAAAAACTACTAGTTTGCTGAAATCTCAGCAACTATTTTTTCACCAAATCTGGGTGATACTTGGTGGTAAAGATCAGTTCACTAATCCCACTTGGCTGCCCAATTTTCATTCTTCTAGGTTGAAGCATTCGTTTCCAATAACAGTTTGAATTTTTAGGTTTCACTCTGTTTTCTCCTACATAGATAGTTGTGTTTGGAATTCTAAATCAAAGAGGGTTTGTGCTAGCTCCGTGAAACTTGAACAAATGAAGTAGTTCTAAGTTCTATCTCTATGGTTTGTTTCCTCTTGAAGTACCCCATGCAGAGACTGGCGAAAAACACTTTCGTTTGAAAGGGGTTGCCAAGCTTCCAAAATCTACTTGTTTGCTGAAATCTCAGCAAGTATTTTTTCACCAAATCTTGATGATACATGGTAGTAATGATCAGTTCACTAATCTCACTTGGCTGCCCAATTTTTATTCTTCTAGGTTGAAGCATTCGTTTCCAGTAACAGTTTGAATTTTTAGGTTTCACTCTGTTTTCTCCTACATAGATAGCTGTGTTTGGAATTCTAAATCAAACACGGTTTGTGCTAGCTTCTTGAAACTTGACCAAATGAAGTAGTTCTAAGTTCTATCACTATGGTTTGTTTCCTCTTGAAGTACCCCATGCAGAGACTGGCGAAAAACACTTTCGTTTGAAAGGGGTTGCCAAGCTTCCAAAAAACTACTAGTTTGCTGAAATCTCAGCAAATATTTTTTCACCAAATCTGGATGATACTTGTGGTAATGATCAGTTTACTAATCCCACTTGGCTGCCCAATTTTCATTCTTCTAGGTTGAAGCATTCGTTTCCAGTAACAGTTTGAATTTTTAGGTTTCACTCTGTTTTCTCCTACATAGATAGCTGTGTTTGGAATTCTAAATCAAACACGGTTTGTGCTAGCTCCTTGAAACTTGACCAAATGAAGAAGTTCTAAGTTCTATCTCTATGGTTTGATTCCTCTTGAAGTACCCCATGCAGAGACTGGCGAAAAACACTTTCGTTTGAAAGGGGTTCCCAAGCTTCCAAAAAACTACTAGTTTGCTGAAATCTCAGCAAACATTTTTTCACCAAATCTTGATGATACTTGGTGGTAATGATCAGTTCACTAATCCCACTTGGCTGCCCAATTTTTATTCTTCTAGGTTGAAGCGTTCGTTTCCAGTAACAGTTTGAATTTTTACTTTTCACTCTGTTTTCTGCTATAGAGTTAGATGTGTTTGAAACTCTAAATCAAACACGGTTTGTGCTAGCTCCATGAAACTTGACAAAATGAAGTAGTTCTAAGTTCTATCTGTATGGTTTGTTTCCTCTTGAAGTACCCCATGCAGAGTCTGGCGAAAAACACTTTCGTTTGAAAGCGGTGGCCAAGCTTCCAAAAAACTACTAGTTTGCTGAAACTCAGCAAACATTTTTTCACCAAATCTGGATGATACTTGGTGGTAATGATCAGTTCACTAATCCCACTGGGCTGCCCCATTTTTATTCTTCTAGGTTGAAGCGTTCGTTTCCAGTAACAGTTTGAATTTTTAGGTTTCACTCTGTTTTCTGCTATATAGTTAGATGTGTTTGAAACTCTAAATCAAACACGGTTTGTGCTAGCTCCTTGAAACTTGACCAAATGAAGTAGTTCTAAGTTCTATCTCTATGGTTTGTTTCCTCTTGAAGTACCCCATGCAGAACTGGCGAAAAACACTTTCGTTTGAAATGGGTTCCCAAGCTTCCAAAAAACTATTAGTTTGCTGAAATCTCAGCAAATATTTTTTCACCAAATCTGGATGATACTTGGCGGTAATGATCAGTTCACTAATCCCACTTGGCTGCCCAATTTTTATTCTTCTAGGTTGAAGCGTTCGTTTCCAGTAACAGTTTGAATTTTTAGGTTTCACTCTGTTTTCTGCTATAGAGTTAGATGTGTTTGAAACTCTAAATCAAACACGGTTTGTGCTAGCTCCATGAAACTTGACAAAATGAAGTAGTTCTAAGTTCTATCTGTATGGTTTGTTTCCTCTTGAAGTACCCCATGCAGAGTCTGGCGAAAAACACTTTCGTTTGAAAGCGGTGGCCAAGCTTCCAAAAAACTACTAGTTTGCTGAAACTCAGCAAACATTTTTTCACCAAATCTGGATGATACTTGGTGGTAATGATCAGTTCACTAATCCCACTGGGCTGCCCCATTTTTATTCTTCTAGGTTGAAGCGTTCGTTTCCAGTAACAGTTTGAATTTTTAGGTTTCACTCTGTTTTCTGCTATATAGTTAGATGTGTTTGAAACTCTAAATCAAACACGGTTTGTGCTAGCTCCTTGAAACTTGACCAAATGAAGTAGTTCTAAGTTCTATCTCTATGGTTTGTTTCCTCTTGAAGTACCCCATGCAGAACTGGCGAAAAACACTTTCGTTTGAAATGGGTTCCCAAGCTTCCAAAAAACTATTAGTTTGCTGAAATCTCAGCAAATATTTTTTCACCAAATCTGGATGATACTTGGCGGTAATGATCAGTTCACTAATCCCACTTGGCTGCCCAATTTTTATTCTTCTAGGTTGAAGCGTTCGTTTCCAGTAACAGTTTGAATTTTTAGGTTTCACTCTGTTTTCTGCTATAGAGTTAGATGTGTTTGAAACTCTAAATCAAACACGGTTTGTGCTAGCTCCATGAAACTTGACAAAATGAAGTAGTTCTAAGTTCTATCTGTATGGTTTGTTTCCTCTTGAAGTACCCCATGCAGAGTCTGGCGAAAAACACTTTCGTTTGAAAGCGGTGGCCAAGCTTCCAAAAAACTACTAGTTTGCTGAAACTCAGCAAACATTTTTTCACCAAATCTGGATGATACTTGGTGGTAATGATCAGTTCACTAATCCCACTGGGCTGCCCAATTTTTATTCTTCTAGGTTGAAGCGTTCGTTTCCAGTAACAGTTTGAATTTTTAGGTTTCACTCTGTTTTCTGCTATATAGTTAGATGTGTTTGAAACTCTAAATCAAACACGGTTTGTGCTAGCTCCTTGAAACTTGACCAAATGAAGTAGTTCTAAGTTCTATCTCTATGGTTTGTTTCCTCTTGAAGTACCCCATGCAGAACTGGCGAAAAACACTTTCGTTTGAAAGGGGTTCCCAAGCTTCCAAAAAACTATTAGTTTGCTGAAATCTCAGCAAATATTTTTTCACCAAATCTGGATGATACTTGGCGGTAATGATCAGTTCACTAATCCCACTTGGCTGCCCAATTTTTATTCTTCTAGGTTGAAGCGTTCGTTTCCAGTAACAGTTTGAATTTTTAGGTTTCACTCTGTTTTCTGCTATAGAGTTAGATGTGTTTGAAACTCTAAATCAAACACGGTTTGTGCTAGCTCCATGAAACTTGACAAAATGAAGTAGTTCTAAGTTCTATCTGTATGGTTTGTTTCCTCTTGAAGTACCCCATGCAGAGTCTGGCGAAAAACACTTTCGTTTGAAAGCGGTGGCCAAGCTTCCAAAAAACTACTAGTTTGCTGAAACTCAGCAAACATTTTTTCACCAAATCTGGATGATACTTGGTGGTAATGATCAGTTCACTAATCCCACTGGGCTGCCCAATTTTTATTCTTCTAGGTTGAAGCGTTCGTTTCCAGTAACAGTTTGAATTTTTAGGTTTCACTCTGTTTTCTGCTATATAGTTAGATGTGTTTGAAACTCTAAATCAAACACGGTTTGTGCTAGCTCCTTGAAACTTGACCAAATGAAGTAGTTCTAAGTTCTATCTCTATGGTTTGTTTCCTCTTGAAGTACCCCATGCGGAGACTGGCGAAAAACACTTTCGTTTGAAACGGGTTGCCAAGCTTCCAAAAAACTACTAGTTTGCTGAAATCTCAGCAAACATTTTTTCACCAAATCTGGATGATACTTGGTGGTAATGATCAGTTCACTAATCCCACTTGGCTGCCCAATTTTCATTCTTCTAGGTTGAAGCATTCGTTTCCAGTAACAGTTTGAATTTTTAGGTTTCACTCTGATTTCTTTTACATAGTTACATGTGTTTGAAACTCTAAATCAAACAGGGTTTGTGCTAGCTCCATGAAACTTGACCAAATGAAGTAGTTCTAAGTTCTATCTGTATGGTTTGTTTCCTCTTGAAGTACCCCATGCAGAGACTGGCGAAAAACACTTTCGTTTGAAAGCGGTGGCCAAGCTTCCAGAAAACTACTAGTTTGCTGAAATCTCAGCAAACATTTTTTCACCAAATCTTGATGATACTCAGTGGTAATGATCAGTTCACTAATCCCACTTGGCTGCCCAATTTTTATTCTTCTAGGTTGAAGCGTTCGTTTCCAGTAACAGTTTGAATTTTTAGGTTTCACACTGTTTTCTGCTATATAGTTAGGTGTCTTTGAAACTCTAAATCAAACACGGTTTGTGCTAGCTCCTTGAAACTTGACCAAATGAAGTAGTTCTAAGTTCTATCTCTATGGTTTGTTTCCTCTTGAAGTACCCCATGCAGAGACTGGCGAAAAACACTTTCGTTTGAAAGGGTTTGCCAAGCTGCCAAAATCTACTAGTTTGCTGAAATCTCAGCAAACATTTGTTCACCAAAACTTGATGATACATGATAGTAATGATCAGTTCACTAATCTCACTTGGCTGCCCAATTTTTATTCTTCTAGGTTGAAGCATTCGTTTCCAGTAACAGTTTGAATTTTTAGGTTTCACTCTGTTTTCTGCTATATAGTTAGATGTGTTTGAAACTCTAAATCAAACACGGTTTGTGCTAGCTCCTTGAAACTTGACCAAATGAAGTAGTTCTAAGTTCTATCTCTATGGTTTGTTTCCTCTTGAAGTACCCCATGCAGAGACTGGCGAAAAACACTTTCGTTAGAAAGGGGTGGCCAAGCTTCCAAAAAATACTAGTTTGCTGAAAATTCAGGAAACATTTTTTCACCAAATCTTGATGATACTTGGTGGTAATGATCAGTTCACTAATCCCACTTGGCTGCCCAATTTTTATTCTTCTAGGTTGAAGCATTCTTTTCCGGGAACAGTTTGAATTTTTAGGTTTCACTCTGTTTTCTCCTACATAGATAGCTGTGTTTGGAATTCTAAATCAAACACGGTTTGTGCTAGCTAATTGAAACTTGACCAAATAAAGTAGTTCTAAGTTCTATCTCTATGGTTTGTTTCCTCTTGAAGTACCCCATGCGGAGACTGGCTAAAAACACTTTCGTTTGAAAGGGGTTGCCAAGCTTCCAAAAAACTACTAGTTTGCTGAAATCTCAGCAAACATTTTTTCACCAAATCTGGATGATACTTGGTGGTAATGATCAGTTCACTAATCCCACTTGGCTGCCCAATTTTTATTCTTCTAGGTTGAAGCATTCGTTTCCAGTAACAGTTTGAATTTTTAGGTTTCACTCTGTTTTCTCCTACATAGATAGCTGTGTTTGGAATTCTAAATCAAACACGGTTTGTGCTAGCTTCTTGAAACTTGACCAAATGAAGTAGTTCTAAGTTCTGTCTCTATGGTTTGTTTCCTCTTGAAGTACCCCATGCAGAGACTGGCTAAAAACACTTTCGTTTGAAAGGGGTTGCCAAGCTTCAAAAAACTACTAGTTTGCTGAAATCTCAGCAAATATTTTTTCACCAAATCTGGATGATACTTGGTGGTAAAGATCAGTTCACTAATCCCACTTGGCTGCCCAATTTTCATTCTTCTAGGTTGAAGCATTCGTTTCCAGTAACAGTTTGAATTTTTAGGTTTCACTCTGTTTTCTCCTACATAGATAGCTGTGTTTGGAATTCTAAATCAAAGACGGTTTGGGCTAGCTCCTTGAAACTTGACCAAATGAAGAAGTTCTAAGTTCTATCTCTATGGTTTGTTTCCTCTTGAAGTACCCCATGCAGAGACTGGGGAAAAACACTTTCGTTTGAAAGGGGTTGCCAAGCTTCCAAAAAACTACTAGTTTGCTGAAATCTCAGCAAACATTTTTTCACCAAATCTTGATGATACTTGGTGGTAATGATCAGTTCACTAATCCCACTTGGCTGCCCTATTTTTATTCTTCTAGGTTGAAGCGTTCGTTTCCAGTAACAGTTTGAATTTTTAGGTTTCACTCTGTTTTCTGCTATATAGTTAGATGTGTTTGAAACTCTAAATCAAACACGGTTTGTGCTAGCTCCATGAAACTTGACCAAATGAAGTAGTTCTAAGTTCTATCTGTATGGTTTGTTGCCTCTTGAAGTACCCCATGCGGAGACTGGCGAAAAACACTTTCGTTTGAAACGGGTTGCCAAGCTTCCAAAAAACTACTAGTTTGCTGAAATCTCAGCAAACATTTTTTCACCAAATCTGGATGATACTTGGTGGTAATGATCAGTTCACTAATCCCACTTGGCTGCCCAATTTTCATTCTTCTAGGTTGAAGCATTCGTTTCCAGTAACAGTTTGAATTTTTAGGTTTCACTCTGTTTTCTTTTACATTGATAGCTGTGTTTGGAATTCTAAATCAAACACGGTTTGTGCTAGCTCCATGAAACTTGACCAAATGAAGTAGTTCTAAGTTCTATCTGTATGGTTTGTTTCCTCTTGAAGTACCCCATGCAGAGACTGGCGAAAAACACTTTCGTTTGAGGCGGTGGCCAAGCTTCCAGAAAACTACTAGTTTGCTGAAATCTCAGCAAACATTTTTTCACCAAATCTTGATGATACTCGGTGGTAATGATCAGTTCACTAATCCCACTTGGCTGCCCAATTTTTATTCTTCTAGGTTGAAGCGTTCGTTTCCAGTAACAGTTTGAATTTTTAGGTTTCACTCTGTTTTCTGCTATATAGTTAGATGTGTTTGAAACTCTAAATCAAACACGGTTTGTGCTAGCTCCTTGAAACTTGACCAAATGAAGTAGTTCTAAGTTCTATCTCTATGGTTTGTTTCCTCTTGAAGTACCCCATGCAGAGACTGGCGAAAAACACTTTCGTTTGAAAGGGGTTGCCAAGCTGCCAAAATCTACTAGTTTGCTGAAATCTCAAAAACATTTTTTCACCAAATCTTGATGATACATGATAGTAATGATCAGTTCACTAATCTCACTTGGCTGCCCAATTTTTATTCTTCTAGGTTGAAGCATTCGTTTCCAGTAACAGTTTGAATTTTTAGGTTTCACTCTGTTTTCTCCTACATAGATAGCTGTGTTTGGAATTCTAAATCAAACACGGTTTGTGATAGCTCCTTGAAACTTGACCAAATGAAGTAGTTCTAAGTTCTATCTCTATGGTTTTTTTACTCTTGAAGTACCCCATGCAGAGACTGGCGAAAAACACTTTCGTTAGAAAGGGGTGGCCAAGCTTCCAAAAAATACTAGTTTGCTGAAAATTCAGGAAACATTTTTTCACCAAATCTTGATGATACTTGGTGGTAATGATCAGTTCACTAATCCCACTTTTCTGCCCAATTTTTATTCTTCTAGGTTGAAGCATTCCTTTCCGGGAACAGTTTGAATTTTTAGGTTTCACTCTGTTTTCTCCTACATAGATAGCTGTGTTTGGAATTCTAAATCAAACACCGTTTGTGCTAGCTAATTGAAACTTGACCAAATAAAGTAGTTCTAAGTTCTATCTCTATGGTTTGTTTCCTCTTGAAGTACCCCATGCGGAGACTGGGGAAAAACACTTTCGTTTGAAAGGGGTTGCCAAGCTTCCAAGAAACTACTAGTTTGCTGAAATCTCAGCAAACATTTTTTCACCAAATCTTGATGATACTTGGTGGTAATGATCAGTTCATTAATCCCACTTGGCTGCCGAATTTTTATTCTTCTAGGTTGAAGCATTCCTTTCCGAGAACAGTTTGAATTTTTAGGTTTCACTCTGTTTTCTCCTACATAGATAGCTGTGTTTGGAATTCTAAATCAAACACGGTTTGTGCTAGCTTCTTGAAACTTGACCAAATGAAGTAGTTCTAAGTTCTATCTCTATGGTTTGTTTCCTCTTGAAGTACCCCATGCAGAGACTGGCGAAAAACACTTTCGTTTGAAAGGGGTTGCCAAGCTTCCAAAAAACTACTAGTTTGCTGAAATCTCAGCAACTATTTTTTCACCAAATCTGGGTGATACTTGGTGGTAAAGATCAGTTCACTAATCCCACTTGGCTGCCCAATTTTCATTCTTCTAGGTTGAAGCATTCGTTTCCAATAACAGTTTGAATTTTTAGGTTTCACTCTGTTTTCTCCTACATAGATAGTTGTGTTTGGAATTCTAAATCAAAGACGGTTTGTGCTAGCTCCTTGAAACTTGACCAAATGAAGAAGTTCTAAGTTCTATCTCTATGGTTTGTTTCCTCTTGAAGTACCCCATGCAGAGACTTGGGAAAAACACTTTCGTTTGAAAGGGGTTGCCAAGCTTCCAAAAAACTACTAGTTTGCTGAAATCTCAGAAAACATTTTTTCACCAAACCTTGATGATACTTGGTGGTAATGATCAGTTCACTAATCCCACTTGGCTGCCCTATTTTTATTCTTCTAGGTTGAAGCGTTCGTTTCCAGTAACAGTTTGAATTTTCAGGTTTCACTCTGTTTTCTGCTATATAGTTAGATGTGTTTGAAACTCTAAATCAAACACGGTTTGTGCTAGCTCCATGAAACTTGACCAAATGAAGTAGTTCTAAGTTCTATCTGTATGGTTTGTTTCCTCTTGATGTACCCCATGCAGAGACTGGCGAAAAACACTTTCGTTTGAAAGGGGTGGCCAAGCTTCCAAAAAACTACTAGTTTGCTGAAACTCAGCAAACATTTTTTCACCAAATCTGGATGATACTTGGTGGTAATGATCAGTTCACTAATCCCACTGGGCTGCCCAATTTTTATTCTTCTAGGTTGAAGCGTTCGTTTCCAGTAACAGTTTGAATTTTTAGGTTTCACTCTGTTTTCTGCTATATAGTTAGATGTGTTTGAAACTCTAAATCAAACACGGTTTGTGCTAGCTCCTTGAAACTTGACCAAATGAAGTAGTTCTAAGTTCTATCTCTATGGTTTGTTTCCTCTTGAAGTACCCCATGCAGAACTGGCGAAAAACACTTTCGTTTGAAAGGGGTTCCCAAGCTTCCAAAAAACTATTAGTTTGCTGAAATCTCAGCAAATATTTTTTCACCAAATCTGGATGATACTTGGCGGTAATGATCAGTTCACTAATCCCACTTGGATGCCCAATTTTTATTCTTCTAGGTTGAAGCGTTCGTTTCCAGTAACAGTTTGAATTTTTAGGTTTCACTCTGTTTTCTGCTATATAGTTAAATGTGTTTGAAACTCTAAATCAAACACGGTTTGTGCTAGCTCCTTGAAACTTGACCAAATTAAGTAGTTCTAAGTTCTATCTCTATGGTTTGTTTCATCTTGAAGTACCCCATGCAGAGACTGGCGAAAAACACTTTCGTTTGAAAGGGGTGGCCATGCTTCCAAAAAACTACTAGTTTGCTGAAATCTCAGCAAATATTTTTTCACCAAATCTGGATGATACTTGGTGGTAATGATCAGTTCACTAATCCCACTTGGCTGCCCAATTTTTATTCTTCTAGGTTGAAGCGTTCGTTTCCAGTAACAGTTTGAATTTTTAGGTTTCACTCTGTTTTCTGCTATATAGTTAGATGTGTTTGAAACTCTAAATCAAACACGGTTTGTGCTAGCTCCATGAAACTTGACCAAATGAAGTAGTTCTAAGTTCTATCTGTATGGTTTGTTTCCTCTTGAAGTACCCCATGCGGAGACTGGCGAAAAACACTTTCGTTTGAAACGGGTTGCCAAGCTTCCAAAAAACTACTAGTTTGCTGAAATCTCAGCAAACATTTTTTCACCAAATCTGGATGATACTTGGTGGTAATGATCAGTTCACTAATCCCACTTGGCTGCCCAATTTTCATTCTTCTAGGTTGAAGCATTCGTTTCCAGTAACAGTTTGAATTTTTAGGTTTCACTCTGTTTTCTTTTACATAGTTACATGTGTTTGAAACTCTAAATCAAACAGGGTTTGTGCTAGCTCCATGAAACTTGACCAAATGAAGTAGTTCTAAGTTCTATCTGTATGGTTTGTTTCCTCTTGAAGTACCCCATGCAGAGACTGGCGAAAAACACTTTCGTTTGAAAGCGGTGGCCAAGCTCCAGAAAACTACTAGTTTGCTGAAATCTCAGCAAACATTTTTTCACCAAATCTTGATGATACTCGGTGGTAATGATCAGTTCACTAATCCCACTTGGCTGCCCAATTTTTATTCTTCTAGGTTGAAGCGTTCGTTTCCAGTAACAGTTTGAATTTTTAGGTTTCACTCTGTTTTCTGCTATATAGTTAGGTGTCTTTGAAACTCTAAATCAAACACGGTTTCTGCTAGCTCCTTGAAACTTGACCAAATGAAGTAGTTCTAAGTTCTATCTCTATGGTTTGTTTCCTCTTGAAGTACCCCATGCAGAGACTGGCGAAAAACACTTTCGTTTGAAAGGGGTTGCCAAGCTGCCAAAATCTACTAGTTTGCTGAAATCTCAGCAAACATTTGTTCACCAAAACTTGATGATACATGATAGTAATGATCAGTTCACTAATCTCACTTGGCTGCCCAATTTTTATTCTTCTAGGTTGAAGCATTCGTTTCCAGTAACAGTTTGAATTTTTAGGTTCAACTCTGTTTTCTCCTACATAGATAGCTGTGTTTGGAATTCTAAATCAAACACGGTTTGTGATAGCTCCTTGAAACTTGACCAAATGAAGTAGTTCTAAGTTCTATCTCTATGGTTTGTTTCCTCGTGAAATACCCCATGCAGAGACTGGAGAAAAACACTTTCGTTAGAAAGGGGTGGCCAAGCTTCCAAAAAATACTAGTTTGCTGAAAATTCAGGAAACATTTTTTCACCAAATCTTGATGATACTTGGTGGTAATGATCAGTTCACTAATCCCACTTGGCTGCCCAATTTTTATTCTTCTAGGTTGAAGCATTCCTTTCCGGGAACAGTTTGAATTTTTAGGTTTCACTCTGTTTTCTCCTACATAGATAGCTGTGTTTGGAATTCTAAATCAAACACGGTTTGTGCTAGCTAATTGAAACTTGACCAAATAAAGTAGTTCTAAGTTCTATCTCTATGGTTTGTTTCCTCTTGAAGTACCCCATGCAGAGACTGGCGAAAAACACTTTCGTTTGATAGGGGTTGCCAAGCTTCCAAAAAACTACTAGTTTGCTGAAATCTCAGCAAACATTTTTTCACCAAATCTTGATGATACATGGTGGTAATGATCAGTTCACTAATCCCACTTGGCTGCCCAATTTTTATTCTTCTAGGTTGAAGCATTCCTTTCCGGGAACAGTTTGAATTTTTAGGTTTCACTCTGTTTTCTCCTACATAGATAGCTGTGTTTGGAATTCTAAATCAAACACGGTTTGTGCTAGCTTCTTGAAACTTGACCAAATGAAGTAGTTCTAAGTTCTATCTCTATGGTTTGTTTCCTCTTGAAGTACCCCATGCAGAGACTGGCGAAAAACACTTTCGTTTGAAAGGGGTTGCCAAGCTTCCAAAAAACTACTAGTTTGCTGAAATCTCAGCAAATATTTTTTCACCAAATCTGGGTGATACTTGGTGGTAAAGATCAGTTCACTAATCCGACTTGGCTGCCCAATTTTCATTCTTCTAGGTTGAAGCATTCGTTTCCAATAACAGTTTGAATTTTTAGGTTTCACTCTGTTTTCTCCTACATAGATAGTTGTGTTTGGAATTCTAAATCAAAGACGGTTTGTGCTAGCTCCTTGCAACTTGACCAAATGAAGAAGTTCTAAGTTCTATCTCTATGGTTTGTTTCCTCTTGAAGTACCCCATGCAGAGACTTGGGAAAAACACTTTCGTTTGAAAGGGGTTGCCAAGCTTCCAAAAAACTACTAGTTTGCTGAAATCTCAGCAAACATTTTTTCACCAAATCTTGATGATACTTGGTGGTAATGATCAGTTCACTAATCCCACTTGGCTGCCCTATTTTTATTCTTCTAGGTTGAAGCGTTCGTTTCCAGTAACAGTTTGAATTTTCAGGTTTCACTCTGTTTTCTGCTATATAGTTAGATGTGTTTGAGACTCTAAATCAAACACGGTTTGTGCTAGCTCCATGAAACTTGACCAAATGAAGTAGTTCTAAGTTCTGTCTGTATGGTTTGTTTCCTCTTGATGTACCCCATGCAGAGACGGGCGAAAAACACTTTCGTTTGAAAGGGGTGGCCAAGCTTCCAAAAAACTACTAGTTTGCTGAAACTCAGCAAACATTTTTTCACCAAATCTGGATGATACTTGGTGGTAATGATCAGTTCACTAATCCCACTTGGCTGCCCAATTTTGATTCTTCTAGGTTGAAGCGTTCGTTTCCAGTAACAGTTTGAATTTTTAGTTTTCACTCTGTTTTCTACTATATAGTTAGATGTGTTTGAAACTCTAAATCAAACACGGTTTGTGCTAGCTCCATGAAACTTGACCAAATGAAGTAGTTCTAAGTTCTATCATCTATGGTTTGTTTCCTCTTGATGTACCCCATGCAGAGACTGGCGAAAAACACTTTCGTTTGAAAGGGGTGGCCAAGCTTCCAAAAAACTACTAGTTTGCTGAAACTCAGCAAACATTTTTTCACCAAATCTGGATGATACTTGGTGGTAATGATCAGTTCACTAATCCCACTTGGCTGCCCAATTTTTATTCTTCTAGGTTGAAGCGTTCATTTCCAGTAACAGTTTGAATTTTTAGTTTTCACTCTGTTTTCTGCTATATAGTTAGATGTGTTTGAAACTCTAAATCAAACACGGTTTGTGCTAGCTTCTTGAAACTTGACCAAATGAAGTAGTTCTAAGTTCTATCTCTATGGTTTGTTTCCTCTTGAAGTACCCCATGCAAAACTGGCGAAAAACACTTTCGTTTGAAAGGGGTTCCCAAGCTTCCAAAAAACTATTAGTTTGCTGAAATCTCAGCAAACATTTGTTCACCAAATCTTGATGATACTTGGTGGTAATGATCAGTTCACTAATCCCACTTGGCTGCCCAATTTTTATTCTTCTAGGTTGAAGCGTTCGTTTCCAGTAACAGTTTGAATTTTTAGGTTTCACTCTGTTTTCTGCTATATAGTTAAATGTGTTTGAAACTCTAAATCAAACACGGTTTGTGCTAGCTCCTTGAAACTTGACCAAATTAAGTAGTTCTAAGTTCTATCTCTATGGTTTGTTTCCTCTTGAAGTACCCCATGCAGAGACTGGCGAAAAACACTTTCGTTTGAAAGGGGTGGCCATGCTTCCAAAAAACTACTAGTTTGCTGAAATCTCAGCAAATATTTTTTCAGCAAATCTGGATGATACTTGGTGGTAATGATCAGTTCACTAATCCCACTTGGCTGCCCAATTTTTATTCTTCTAGGTTGAAGCGTTCGTTTCCAGTAACAGTTTGAATTTTTAGGTTTCACTCTGTTTTCTGCTATATAGTTAGATGTGTTTGAAACTCTAAATCAAACACGGTTTGTGCTAGCTCCATGAAACTTGACCAAATGAAGTAGTTCTAAGTTCTATCTGTTTGGTTTATTTCCTCTTGAAGTGCCCCATGAGGAGACTGGCGAAAAACACTTTCGTTTGAAACGGGTTGCCAAGCTTCCAAAAAACTACTAGTTTGCTGAAATCTCAGCAAACATTTTTTCACCAAATCTGGATGATACTTGGTGGTAATGATCAGTTCACTAATCCCACTTGGCTGCCCAATTTTCATTCTTCTAGTTTGAAGCATTCGTTTCCAGTAACAGTTTGAATTTTTAGGTTTCACTCTGTTTTCTTTTACATAGATAGCTGTGTTTGGAATTCTAAATCAAACACGGTTTGTGCTAGCTCCATGAAACTTGACCAAATGAAGTAGTTCTAAGTTCTATCTGTATGGTTTGTTTCCTCTTGAAGTACCCCATGCAGAGACTGGCGAAAAACACTTTCGTTTGAAAGCGGTGGCCAAGCTTCCAGAAAACTACTAGTTTGCTGAAATCTCAGCAAACATTTTTTCACCAAATCTTGATGATACTCGGTGGTAATGATCAGTTCACTAATCCCACTTGGCTGCCCAATTTTTATTCTTCTAGGTTGAAGCGTTCGTTTCCAGTAACAGTTTGAATTTTTAGGTTTCACTCTGTTTTCTGCTATATAGTTAGGTGTCTTTGAAACTCTAAATCAAACACGGTTTGTGCTAGCTCCTTGAAACTTGACCAAATGAAGTAGTTCTAAGTTCTATCTCTATGGTTTGTTTCCTCTTGAAGTACCCCATGCAGAGACTGGCGAAAAACACTTTCGTTTGAAAGGGGTTGCCAAGCTGCCAAAATCTACTAGTTTGCTGAAATCTCAGCAAACATTTTTTCACCAAATCTTGATGGTACATGATAGTAATGATCAGTTCACTAATCTCACTTGGCTGCCCAATTTTTATTCTTCTAGGTTGAAGCATTCGTTTCCAGTAACAGTTTGAATTTTTAGGTTTCACTCTGTTTTCTCCTACATAGATAGCTGTGTTTGGAATTCTAAATCAAACACGGTTTGTGCTAGCTCCTTGAAACTTGACCAAATGAAGTAGTTCTAAGTTCTATCTCTATGGTTTGTTTCCTCTTGAAGTACCCCATGCAGAGACTGGCGAAAAACACTTTCGTTAGAAAGGGGTGGCCAAGCTTTCAAAAAACTACTAGTTTGCTGAAATCTCAGCAAACATTTGTTCACCAAATCTTGATGATACTTGGTGGTAATGATCAGTTCACTAATCCCACTTGGCTGCCCAATTTTTATTCTTCTAGGTTGAAGCATTCCTTTCCGGGAACAGTTTGAATTTTTAGGTTTCACTCTGTTTTCTCCTACATAGATAGCTGTGTTTGGAATTCTAAATCAAACACGGTTTGTGCTAGCTTCTTGAAACTTGACCAAATGAAGTAGTTCTAAGTTCTATCTCTATGGTTTGTTTCCTCTTGAAGTACCCCATGCAGAGACTGGCGAAAAACACTTTCGTTTGAAAGGGGTTGCCAAGCTTCCAAAAAACTACTAGTTTGCTGAAATCTCAGCAAACATTTTTTTCACCAAATCTTGATGATACTTGGTGGTAATGATCAGTTCACTAATCTCACTTTGCTGCCCAATTTTTATTCTTCTAGGTTGAAGCATTCGTTTCCAGTAACAGTTTGAATTTTTAGGTTTCACTCTGTTTTCTCCTACATAGATAGCTGTGTTTGGAATTCTAAATCAAACACGGTTTGTGCTAGCTTCTTGAAACTTGACCAAATGAAGTAGTTCTAAGTTCTATCACTATGGTTTGTTTCCTCTTGAAGTACCCCATGCAGAGACTGGCGAAAAACACTTTCGTTTGAAAGGGGTTGCCAAGCTTCCAAAAAACTACTAGTTTGCTGAAATCTCAGCAAATATTTTTTCACCAAATCTTGATGATACTTGGTGGTAATGATCAGTTTACGAATCCCACTTGGCTGCCCAATTTTCATTCTTCTAGGTTGAAGCATTCGATTCCAGTAACAGTTTGAATTTTTAGGTTTCACTCTGTTTTCTCCTACATAGATAGCTGTGTTTGGAATTCTAAATCAAACACGGTTTGTGCTAGCTCCTTGAAACTTGACCAAATGAAGAAGTTCTAAGTTCTATCTCTATGGTTTGATTCCTCTTGAAGTACCCCATGCAGAGACTGGCGAAAAACACTTTTGTTTGAAAGGGGTTGCAAAGCTTCCAAAAAACTACTAGTTTGCTGAAATCTCAGCAAACATTTTTTCACCAAATCTTGATGATACTTGGTGGTAATGATCAGTTCACTAATCACACTTGGCTGCCCTATTTTTATTCTTCTAGGTTGAAGCGTTCGTTTCCAGTAACAGTTTGAATTTTTAGGTTTCACTCTGTTTTCTGCTATATAGTTAGATGTGTTTGAAACTCTAAATCATACACGGTTTGTGCTAGCTCCATGAAACTTGACCAAATGAAGTAGTTGTAAGTTCTATCTGTATGGTTTGTTTCCTCTTGATGTACCCAATGCAGAGACTGGCGAAAAACACTTTCGTTTGAATCTGGTGGCCAAGCTTCCAAAAAACTACTAGTTTGCTGAAATTCAGCAAACATTTTTTCACCAAATCTTGATGATACTTGGTGGTAATGATCAGTTCACTAATCCCACTTAGCTGCCCAATTTTTATTCTTCTAGGTTGAAGCATTCGTTTCCAGTAACAGTTTGAATTTTTAGGTTTCACTCTGTTTTCTCCTACATAGATAGCTGTGTTTGGAATTCTAAATCAATCACGGTTAGTGCTAGCTCCTTGAAACTTGACCAAATGAAGTAGTTCTAAGTTCTATCTCTATGGTTTGTTTCCTCTTGAAGTACCCCATGCAGGGACTGGCGAAAAACAATTTCGTTTGAAAGCGGTGGCCAAGCTTCCAAAAAACTACTAGTTTGGTGAAATCTAAGCAAACATTTTTTCACCAAATCTTGATGATACTCGGTGGTAATGATCAGTTCACTAATCTCACTTAGCTGCCCAATTTTTATTCTTCTAGGTTGAAGCATTCGTTTCCAGTAACAGTTTGAATTTTTAGGTTTCACTCTGTTTTCTCCTACATAGATAGCTGTGTTTGGAATTCTAAATCAAACACGGTTTGTGCCAGCTTCTTCAAACTTGACCAAATGAAGTAGTTCTAAGTTCTATCTCTATGGTTTGTTTCCTCTTGAAGTACCCCATGCAGAGACTGGCGAAAAACACTTTCGTTTGAAAGGGGTTGCCAAGCTTCCAAAAAACTACTAGTTTGCTGAAATCTCAGCAAATATTTTTTCACCAAAACTGGATGATACTTGGTGGTAATGATCAGTTCCCTAATCCCACTTGGCTGCCCAATTTTCATTCTTCTAGGTTGAAGCATTTGTTTCCAGTAACAGTTTGAATTTTTAGGTTTCACTCTGTTTTCTCCTACATAGATAGCTGTGTTTGGAATTCTAAATCAAACTCGGTTTGTGCTAGCTCCTTGAAACTTGAGCAAATGAAGAAGTTCTAAGTTCTATCTGTATGGTTTGTTTCCTCTTGAAGTACCCCATGCAGAGACTTGCGAAAAACACTTTCGTTTGAAAGGGGTGGCCAAACTTCCGAAAAACTAGTAGTTTGCTGAAACTCAGCAAACATTTTTTCACCAAATCTTGATGATACTTGGTGGTAATGATCAGTTCACTTATCCCACTTGGCTGCCCAATTTTCATTCTTCTAGGTTGAAGCATTCATTTCCAGTAACAGTTTGAATTTTTAGGTTTCACTCTGTTTTCTCCTACATAGATAGCTGTGTTTGGAATTCTAAATCAAACACGGTTTGTGCCAGCTTCTTCAAACTTGACCAAATGAAGTAGTTCTAAGTTCTATCTCTATGGTTTGTTTCCTCTTGAAGTACCCCATGCAGGGACTGGCGAAAAACAATTTCGTTTGAAAGCGGTGGCCAAGCTTCCAAAAAACTACTAGTTTGCTGAAATCTCAGCAAACATTTTTTCACCAAATCTTGATGATACTCGGTGGTAATGATCAGTTCACTAATCCCACTTGGCTGCCCAATTTTTATTCTTCTAGGTTGAAGCGTTCGTTTCCAGTAACAGTTTGAATTTTTAGGTTTCACTCTGTTTTCTTCTATATAGTTAGATGTGTTTGAAACTCTAAATCAAACACGGTTTGTGCTAGCTCCTTGAAACTTGACCAAATGAAGTAGTTCTAAGTTCTATCTCTATGGTTTGTTTCCTCTTGAAGTACCAAATGCAGAGACTGGCGAAAAACACTTTCGTTTGAAAGGGGTTGCCAAGCTTCCAAAAAACTACTAGTTTGCTGAAATCTCAGCAAATATTTTTTCACTAAAAATGGATGATACTTGGTGGTAATGATCAGTTCCCTAATCCCACTTGGCTGCCCAATTTTCATTCTTCTAGGTTGAAGCATTTGTTTCCAGTAACAGTTTGAATTTTTAGGTTTCACTCTGTTTTCTGCTATATAGTTAGATGTGTTTGAAACTCTAAATCAAAGACGGTTTGTGCTAGCTCCTTGAAACTTGACCAAACGAAGTAGTTTTAAATTCTGTCTCTATGGTTTGTTTCCTCTTGAAGTACCCCATGCAGAGACTGGCGAAAAACACTTTCGTTTGAAAGGGGTTGCCAAGCTTCCAAAAAACTACTTGTTTGCTGAAATCTCAGCAAACATTTTTTCACCAAATCTTGATGATACTTGGTGGTAATGATCAGTTCACTAATCCCACTTGGCTGCCCAATTTTTATTCTTCTAGGTTGAAGCGTTCGTTTCCAGTAACAGTTTGAATTTTTAGGTTTCACTCTGATTTCTGCTATATAGTTAGATGTGTTTGAAACTCTAAATCAAACACGGTTTTTGCTAGCTCCATGAAACTTGACCAAATGAAGTAGTTCTAAGTTCTATCTGTATGGTTTGTTTCCTCTTGAAGTACCCCATGCAGAAACTCTCGAAAAACACTTTCGTTTGTAAGGGGTGGCCAAGCTTCCAAAAAACTACTAGTTTGCTGAAATCTCAGCAAACATTTTTTTACCAAATCTTGATGATACTTGGTGGTAATGATCAGTTCACTAATCCCACTTGGCTGCCCAATTTTTATTCTTCCAGGTTGAAGCATTCGTTTCCAGTTACAGTTTGAATTTTTAGGTTTCACTCTTTTTTCTCCTACATAGATAGCTGTGTTTGGAATTCTAAATCAAACACGGTTTGTGCTAGCTCCTTGAAAATTGACCAAATGAACTAGTTCTAAGTTCTATCTCTATGGTTTGTTTCCTCTTGAAGTACCCCATACAGAGACTGGCAAAAAACACTTTCGTTTGAAAGGGGTTGCCAAGCTTCCAAAAAACTACTAGTTTGCTGAAATCTCAGCAAACATTTTTTCACCAAATCTTGATGATACTTGGTGGTAATGATCAGTTCACTAATCCCACTTGGCTGCCCAATTTTCATTCTTCTAGGTTGAAGCATTCGTTTCCAGTAACAGTTTGAATTTTTAGGTTTCACTCTGTTTTCTCCTACATAGATAGCTGGGTTTGGAATTCTAAATCAAACACTGTTTGTGCTAGCTTCTTGAAACTTGACCAAATGAAGTAGTTCTAAGTTCTATCTCTATGGTTTGTTTCCTCTTGAAGTACCCCATGCAGAGACTGGAGAAAAACACTTTCGTTTGAAAGGGGTTGCCAAGCTTCCAAAAAACTACTAGTTTGCTGAAATCTCAGCAAATATTTTTTCACCAAATCTGGATGATACTTGGTGGTAATGATCAGTTCACTAATCCCACTTGGCTGCCCAATTTTCATTCTTCTAGGTTGAAGCATTCGTTTCCAGTAACAGTTTGAATTTTTAGGTTTCACTCTGTTTTCTCCTACATAGATAGCTGTGTTTGGAATTCTAAATCAAACACGGTTTGTGCTAGCTCCTTGAAACTTGACCAAATGAAGAAGTTCTAAGTTGTATCTCTATGGTTTGTTTCCTCTTGAAGTACCCCATGCAGAGACTGGCGAAAAACACTTTCGTTTGAAAGGGGTTGCCAAGCTTCCAAAAAACTACTAGTTTGCTGAAATCTCAGCAAACATTTTTTCACCAAATCTTGATGATACTTGGTGGTAATGATCAGTTCACTAATCCCACTTGGCTGCCCAATTTTTATTCTTCTAGGTTGAAGCGTTCGTTTCCAGTAACAGTTTGAATTTTTAGGTTTCACTCTGTTTTCTTCTATATAGTTAGATGTGTTTGAAACTCTAAATCAAACACGGTTTGTGCTAGCTCCTTGAAACTTGACCAAATGAAGTAGTTCTAAGTTCTATCTCTATGGTTTGTTTCCTCTTGAAGTACCCCATGCAGAGACTGGCGAAAAACACTTTCGTTTGAAAGGGGTTGCCAAGCTTCCAAAAAACTACTGGTTTGCTGAAATCTCAGCAAACATTTTTTCACCAAATCTTGATGATACTCGGTGGTAATGATCAGTTCACTAATCCCACTTGGCTGCCCAATTTTTATTCTTCTAGGTTGAAGCATTCGTTTCCAGTAACAGTTTGAATTTTTAGGTTTCACTCTGTTTTCTCCTACACAGATAGCTGTGTTTGGAATTCTAAATCAAACACGGTTTGTGCCAGCTTCTTCAAACTTGACCAAATGAAGTAGTTCTAAGTTCTATCTCTATGGTTTGTTTCCTCTTGAAGTACCCCATGCAGAGACTGGCGAAAAACACTTTCGTTTGAAAGGGGTTGCCAAGCTTCCAAAAAACTACTAGTTTGCTGAAATCTCAGCAAATATTTTTTCACCAAATCTTGATGATACTTGGTGGTAATGATCAGTTTACGAATCCCACTTGGCTGCCCAATTTTCATTCTTCTAGGTTGAAGCATTCGATTCCAGTAACAGTTTGAATTTTTAGGTTTCACTCTGTTTTCTCCTACATAGATAGCAGTGTTTGGAATTCTAAATCAAACACGGTTTGTGCTAGCTCCTTGAAACTTGACCAAATGAAGAAGTTCTAAGTTCTATCTCTATGGTTTGATTCCTCTTGAAGTACCCCATGCAGAGACTGGCGAAAAACACTTTTGTTTGAAAGGGGTTGCAAAGCTTCCAAAAAACTACTAGTTTGCTGAAATCTCAGCAAACATTTTTTCACCAAATCTTGATGATACTTGGTGGTAATGATCAGTTCACTAATCACACTTGGCTGCCCTATTTTTATTCTTCTAGGTTGAAGCGTTCGTTTCCAGTAACAGTTTGAATTTTTAGGTTTCACTCTGTTTTCTGCTATATAGTTAGATGTGTTTGAAACTCTAAATCATACACGGTTTGTGCTAGCTCCATGAAACTTGACCAAATGAAGTAGTTGTAAGTTCTATCTGTATGGTTTGTTTCCTCTTGATGTACCCAATGCAGAGACTGGCGAAAAACACTTTCGTTTGAATCTGGTGGCCAAGCTTCCAAAAAACTACTAGTTTGCTGAAATTCAGCAAACATTTTTTCACCAAATCTTGATGATACTTGGTGGTAATGATCAGTTCACTAATCCCACTTAGCTGCCCAATTTTTATTCTTCTAGGTTGAAGCATTCGTTTCCAGTAACAGTTTGAATTTTTAGGTTTCACTCTGTTTTCTCCTACATAGATAGCTGTGTTTGGAATTCTAAATCAATCACGGTTAGTGCTAGCTCCTTGAAACTTGACCAAATGAAGTAGTTCTAAGTTCTATCTCTATGGTTTGTTTCCTCTTGAAGTACCCCATGCAGGGACTGGCGAAAAACAATTTCGTTTGAAAGCGGTGGCCAAGCTTCCAAAAAACTACTAGTTTGGTGAAATCTAAGCAAACATTTTTTCACCAAATCTTGATGATACTCGGTGGTAATGATCAGTTCACTAATCTCACTTAGCTGCCCAATTTTTATTCTTCTAGGTTGAAGCATTCGTTTCCAGTAACAGTTTGAATTTTTAGGTTTCACTCTGTTTTCTCCTACATAGATAGCTGTGTTTGGAATTCTAAATCAAACACGGTTTGTGCCAGCTTCTTCAAACTTGACCAAATGAAGTAGTTCTAAGTTCTATCTCTATGGTTTGTTTCCTCTTGAAGTACCCCATGCAGAGACTGGCGAAAAACACTTTCGTTTGAAAGGGGTTGCCAAGCTTCCAAAAAACTACTAGTTTGCTGAAATCTCAGCAAATATTTTTTCACCAAAACTGGATGATACTTGGTGGTAATGATCAGTTCCCTAATCCCACTTGGCTGCCCAATTTTCATTCTTCTAGGTTGAAGCATTTGTTTCCAGTAACAGTTTGAATTTTTAGGTTTCACTCTGTTTTCTCCTACATAGATAGCTGTGTTTGGAATTCTAAATCAAACTCGGTTTGTGCTAGCTCCTTGAAACTTGAGCAAATGAAGAAGTTCTAAGTTCTATCTGTATGGTTTGTTTCCTCTTGATGTACCCCATGCAGAGACTTGCGAAAAACACTTTCGTTTGAAAGAAGTGGCCAAACTTCCGAAAAACTAGTAGTTTGCTGAAACTCAGCAAACATTTTTTCACCAAATCTTGATGATACTTGGTGGTAATGATCAGTTCACTTATCCCACTTGGCTGCCCAATTTTCATTCTTCTAGGTTGAAGCATTCATTTCCAGTAACAGTTTGAATTTTTAGGTTTCACTCTGTTTTCTCCTACATAGATAGCTGTGTTTGGAATTCTAAATCAAACACGGTTTGTGCCAGCTTCTTCAAACTTGACCAAATGAAGTAGTTCTAAGTTCTATCTCTATGGTTTGTTTCCTCTTGAAGTACCCCATGCAGGGACTGGCGAAAAACAATTTCGTTTGAAAGCGGTGGCCAAGCTTCCAAAAAACTACTAGTTTGCTGAAATCTCAGCAAACATTTTTTCACCAAATCTTGATGATACTCGGTGGTAATGATCAGTTCACTAATCCCACTTGGCTGCCCAATTTTTATTCTTCTAGGTTGAAGCGTTCGTTTCCAGTAACAGTTTGAATTTTTAGGTTTCACTCTGTTTTCTTCTATATAGTTAGATGTGTTTGAAACTCTAAATCAAACACGGTTTGTGCTAGCTCCTTGAAACTTGACCAAATGAAGTAGTTCTAAGTTCTATCTCTATGGTTTGTTTCCTCTTGAAGTACCAAATGCAGAGACTGGCGAAAAACACTTTCGTTTGAAAGGGGTTGCCAAGCTTCCAAAAAACTACTAGTTTGCTGAAATCTCAGCAAGTATTTTTTCACCAAATCTTGATGATACATGGTAGTAATGATCAGTTCACTAATCTCACTTGGCTGCCCAATTTTTATTCTTCTAGGTTGAAGCATTCGTTTCCAGTAACAGTTTGAATTTTTAGGTTTCACTCTGTTTTCTCCTACATAGATAGCTGTGTTTGGAATTCTAAATCAAACACGGTTTGTGCCAGCTTCTTCAAACTTGACCAAATGAAGTAGTTCTAAGTTCTATCTCTATGGTTTGTTTCCTCTTGAAGTACCCCATGCAGAGACTGGCGAAAAACACTTTCGTTTGAAAGGGGTTGCCAAGCTTCCAAAAAACTACTAGTTTGCTGAAATCTCAGCAAATATTTTTTCACTAAAAATGGATGATACTTGGTGGTAATGATCAGTTCCCTAATCCCACTTGGCTGCCCAATTTTCATTCTTCTAGGTTGAAGCATTTGTTTCCAGTAACAGTTTGAATTTTTAGGTTTCACTCTGTTTTCTGCTATATAGTTAGATGTGTTTGAAACTCTAAATCAAAGACGGTTTGTGCTAGCTCCTTGAAACTTGACCAAACGAAGTAGTTTTAAATTCTGTCTCTATGGTTTGTTTCCTCTTGAAGTACCCCATGCAGAGACTGGCGAAAAACACTTTCGTTTGAAAGGGGTTGCCAAGCTTCCAAAAAACTACTTGTTTGCTGAAATCTCAGCAAACATTTTTTCACCAAATCTTGATGATACTTGGTGGTAATGATCAGTTCACTAATCCCACTTGGCTGCCCAATTTTTATTCTTCTAGGTTGAAGCGTTCGTTTCCAGTAACAGTTTGAATTTTTAGGTTTCACTCTGATTTCTGCTATATAGTTAGATGTGTTTGAAACTCTAAATCAAACACGGTTTTTGCTAGCTCCATGAAACTTGACCAAATGAAGTAGTTCTAAGTTCTATCTGTATGGTTTGTTTCCTCTTGAAGTACCCCATGCAGAAACTCTCGAAAAACACTTTCGTTTGTAAGGGGTGGCCAAGCTTCCAAAAAACTACTAGTTTGCTGAAATCTCAGCAAACATTTTTTTACCAAATCTTGATGATACTTGGTGGTAATGATCAGTTCACTAATCCCACTTGGCTGCCCAATTTTTATTCTTCCAGGTTGAAGCATTCGTTTCCAGTTACAGTTTGAATTTTTAGGTTTCACTCTTTTTTCTCCTACATAGATAGCTGTGTTTGGAATTCTAAATCAAACACGGTTTGTGCTAGCTCCTTGAAAATTGACCAAATGAACTAGTTCTAAGTTCTATCTCTATGGTTTGTTTCCTCTTGAAGTACCCCATACAGAGACTGGCAAAAAACACTTTCGTTTGAAAGGGGTTGCCAAGCTTCCAAAAAACTACTAGTTTGCTGAAATCTCAGCAAACATTTTTTCACCAAATCTTGATGATACTTGGTGGTAATGATCAGTTCACTAATCCCACTTGGCTGCCCAATTTTCATTCTTCTAGGTTGAAGCATTCGTTTCCAGTAACAGTTTGAATTTTTAGGTTTCACTCTGTTTTCTCCTACATAGATAGCTGGGTTTGGAATTCTAAATCAAACACTGTTTGTGCTAGCTTCTTGAAACTTGACCAAATGAAGTAGTTCTAAGTTCTATCTCTATGGTTTGTTTCCTCTTGAAGTACCCCATGCAGAGACTGGAGAAAAACACTTTCGTTTGAAAGGGGTTGCCAAGCTTCCAAAAAACTACTAGTTTGCTGAAATCTCAGCAAATATTTTTTCACCAAATCTGGATGATACTTGGTGGTAATGATCAGTTCACTAATCCCACTTGGCTGCCCAATTTTCATTCTTCTAGGTTGAAGCATTCGTTTCCAGTAACAGTTTGAATTTTTAGGTTTCACTCTGTTTTCTCCTACATAGATAGCTGTGTTTGGAATTCTAAATCAAACACGGTTTGTGCTAGCTCCTTGAAACTTGACCAAATGAAGAAGTTCTAAGTTGTATCTCTATGGTTTGTTTCCTCTTGAAGTACCCCATGCAGAGACTGGCGAAAAACACTTTCGTTTGAAAGGGGTTGCCAAGCTTCCAAAAAACTACTAGTTTGCTGAAATCTCAGCAAACATTTTTTCACCAAATCTTGATGATACTCGGTGGTAATGATCAGTTCACTAATCCCACTTGGCTGCCCAATTTTTATTCTTCTAGGTTGAAGCGTTCGTTTCCAGTAACAGTTTGAATTTTTAGGTTTCACTCTGTTTTCTTCTATATAGTTAGATGTGTTTGAAACTCTAAATCAAACACGGTTTGTGCTAGCTCCTTGAAACTTGACCAAATGAAGTAGTTCTAAGTTCTATCTCTATGGTTTGTTTCCTCTTGAAGTACCCCATGCAGAGACTGGCGAAAAACACTTTCGTTTGAAAGGGGTTGCCAAGCTTCCAAAAAACTACTGGTTTGCTGAAATCTCAGCAAACATTTTTTCACCAAATTTTGATGATACTCGGTGGTAATGATCAGTTCACTAATCCCACTTGGCTGCCCAATTTTTATTCTTCTAGGTTGAAGCATTCGTTTCCAGTAACAGTTTGAATTTTTAGGTTTCACTCTGTTTTCTCCTACATAGATAGCTGTGTTTGGAATTCTAAATCAAACACGGTTTGTGCCAGCTTCTTCAAACTTGACCAAATGAAGTAGTTCTAAGTTCTATCTCTATGGTTTGTTTCCTCTTGAAGTACCCCATGCAGAGACTGGCGAAAAACACTTTCGTTTGAAAGGGGTTGCCAAGCTTCCAAAAAACTACTAGTTTGCTGAAATCTCAGCAAATATTTTTTCACCAAAACTGGATGATACTTGGTGTTAATGATCAGTTCCCTAATCCCACTTGGCTGCCCAATTTTCATTCTTCTAGGTTGAAGCATTTGTTTCCAGTAACAGTTTGAATTTTTAGGTTTCACTCTGTTTTCTGCTATATAGTTAGATGTGTTTGAAATTGAAACTCTAAATGAAAGACGTTTGTGTAGCTCCTTGAAACTTGACCAAACGAAGTAGTTTTAAATTCTGTCTCTATGGTTTGTTTCCTCTTGAAGTACCCCATGCAGAGACTGGCGAAAAACACTTTCGTTTGAAAGGGGTTGCCAAGCTTCCAAAAAACTACTTGTTTGCTGAAATCTCAGCAAACATTTTTTCACCAAATCTTGATGATTCTTGGTGGTAATGATCAGTTCACTAATCCCACTTGGCTGCCCAATTTTATTCTTCTAGGTTGAAACGTTCGTTTCCAGTAACAGTTTGAATTTTTAGGTTTCACTCTGATTTCTGCTATATAGTTAGATGTGTTTGAAACTCTAAATCAAACACGGTTTTTGCTAGCTCCATGAAACTCGACCAAATGAAGTAGTTCTAAGTTCTATCTGTATGGTTTGTTTCCTCTTGAAGTACCCCATGCAGAGACTCTCGAAAAACACTTTCGTTTGTAAGGGGTGGCCAAGCTTCCAAAAAACTACTAGTTTGCTGAAATCTCAGCAAACATTTTTTCACCAAATCTGGATGATACTTGGTGGTAATGATCAGTTCACTAATCCCACTTGGCTGCCCAATTTTCATTCTTCTAGGTTGAAGCATTCGTTTCCAGTAACAGTTTGAATTTTTAGGTTTCACTCTGTTTTCTCCTACATAGATAGCTGTGTTTGGAATTCTAAATCAAACACGGTTTGTGCTAGCTCCTTGAAACTTGACCAAATGAAGAAGTTCTAAGTTGTATCTCTATGGTTCGTTTCCTCTTGAAGTACCCCATGCAGAGACTGAGGAAAAACACTTTCGTTTGAAAGGGGTTGCCAAGCTTCCAAAAAACTACTAGTTTGCTGAAATATCACCAAACATTTTTTCACCAAATCTGGATGATACTTGGTGGTAATGATCAGTTCACTAATCCCACTTGGCTGCCCTATTTTTATTCTTCTAGGTTGAAGCGTTCGTTTCCAGTAACAGTTTGAATTTTTAGGTTTCACTCTGTTTTCTGAAATAGTTAGATGTGTTTGAAACTCTAAATCAAACACGGTTTGTGCTAGCTCCATGAAACTTGACCAAATGAAGTAGTTCTAAGTTCTATCTCTATGGTTTGTTTCCTCTTGACGTACCCCATGCAGAGACTGCAAAAACACTTTCGTTTGAAAGGGTGGCCAAGCTTCCAAAATACTACTAGTTTGCTGAAACTCAGCAAACATTTTTTCACCAAATCTTGATGATACTTGGTGGTAATGATCAGTTCACTAATCCCACTTGGCTGCTCAATTTTTATTCTTCTAGGTTGAAGCATTCGTTTCCCAGTAACAGTTTGAATTTTTAGGTTTCACTCTGTTTTCTCTACATAGATAGCTGTGTTTGGAATTCTAAATCAAACACGGTTTGTGCTAGCTCCTTGAAACTTGACCAAATGAAGTAGTTCTAAGTTCTATCTCTATGGTTTGTTTCCTCTTGAAGTACCCCATGCAGAGACTGGCAAAAAACACTTTCGTTTGAAAGGGGTTGCCAAGCTTCCAAAAATCTACTAGTTTGCTGAAATCTCAGCAAACATTTTTTCACCAAATCTTGATGATACTTGGTGGTAATGATCAGTTCACTAATCCCACTTGGCTGCCCAATTTTGATTCTTCTAGGTTGAAGCGTTCGTTTCCAGTAACAGTTTGAATTTTTAGGTTTCACTCTGTTTTCTCCTACGTAGATAGCTGTGTTGGAATTCTAAATCAAAAACGGTTTTGCTAGCTTCTTGAAACTTGACCAACTGAAGTAGTTCTAAGTTCTATCTCTATGGTTTGTTTCCTCTTGAAGTACCCCATGCAGAAACTGGCGAAGAACACTTTCGTTTGAAAGGGGTTGCCAAGCTTCCAAAAAACTACTAGTTTGCTGAAATCTCAGCAAACATTTTTTCACCAAATCTTGATGATACTTGGTGGTAATGATCAGTTCACTAATCCCACTTGGCTGCCCAATTTTCATTCTTCTAGGTTGAAGCATTCGTTTCCAGTAACAGTTTGAATTTTTAGGTTTCACTCTGTTTTCTC
Organism: Callospermophilus lateralis; assembly: GCF_048772815.1. NCBI lineage: Eukaryota > Metazoa > Chordata > Mammalia > Rodentia > Sciuridae > Callospermophilus > Callospermophilus lateralis. Next base: position 8,734 of record NW_027514665.1, on the reverse strand, counting down.
CTACATAGATAGCTGTGTTTGGAATTCTAAATCAATCACGGTTTTTGCTAGCTCCTTGAACTTGACCAAATGAAGTAGTTCTTAGTTCTATCTCTATGGTTTGTTTCCTCTTGAAGTACCCCATGCAGAGACGGGCAAAAAACACTTTCTTTTGAAAGGGGTTGCCAAGCTTCCAAAAAACTAGTAGTTTGCTGAAATCTCAGCAAACATTTTTTCACCAAATCTGGATGATACTTGGTGGTAATGATCAGTTCACTAATCCCACTTGGCTGCCCAATTTTCATTCTTCTAGGTTGAAGCATTCGTTTCCAGTAACAGTTTGAATTTTTAGGTTTCACTCTGTTTTCTCCTACATAGATAGCTGTGTTTGGAATTATAAATCAAACACGGTTTGTGCTAGCTCCATGAAACTTGACCAAATGAAGTAGTTCTAAGTTGTATCTCTATGTTTTGTTTCCTCTTGAAGTACCCCATGCAGAGACTGGCAAAAAACACTTTCGTTTGAAAGGTGTTGCCAAGCTTCCAAAAAACTACTAGTTTGCTGAAATCTCAGCAAACATTTTTTCACCAAATCTGGATGATACTTGGTGGTAATGATCAGTTCACTAATCCCACTTGTCTGCCCTATTTTTATTCTTCTACGTTGAAGCGTTCGTTTCCAGTAACAGTTTGAATTTTTAGGTTTCACTCTGTTTTCTGCTATATAGTTAGATGTGTTTGAAACTCTAAATCAAACACGGTTTGTGCTAGCTCCATGAAACTTGACCAAATGAAGTAGTTCTAAGTTCTATCTGTATGGTTTGTTTCCTCTTGATGTACCCCATGCAGATACTGGCGAAAAACACATTCGTTTGAAAGGGGTGGCCAAGCTTCCAAAAAACTACTAGTTTGCTGAAACTCAGCAAACATTTTTTCACCAATCTTGATGATACTTGGTGGTAATGATCAGTTCACTAATCCCACTTGGCTTCCCAATTTTTATTCTTCTAGGTTGAAGCATTCGTTTCCAGTAACAGTTTGAATTTTTATGTTTCACTCTGTTTTCTCCTACATAGATAGCTGTGTTTGGAATTCTAAATCAAACACGGTTTGTGCTAGCTCCTTGAAACTTGACCAAATGAAGTAGTTCTAAGTTCTATCTCTATGGTTTGTTTCTTCTTGAAGTACCCCATGCGGAGACTGGCGAAACACACTTTCGTTTGAAAGGGGTTGCCAAGCTTCCAAAAAACTACTAGTTTGCTGAAATCTCAGGAAACATTTTTTCACCAAATCTGGAAGATACTTGGTGGTAATGATCAGTTCACTAATCCCACTTGGAAGCCCGAATTTCATTCTTCTAGGTTGAAGCATTCGTTTCCAGTAACAGTTTGAATTTTTAGGTTTCACTCTGTTTTCTCCTACATAGATAGCTGTGTTTGGAATTCTAAATCAAACACGGTTTGTGCTAGCTCCTTGAAACTTGACCAAATGAAGTAGTTCTAAGTTCTATCTCTATGGTTTGTTTCCACTTGAAGTACCCCATTCAGAGACTGGCAAAAAACACTTTCGTTTGAAAGGGGTTGCCAAGCTTCCAAAAATCTACTAGTTTGCTGAAATCTCAGCAAACATTTTTTCACCAAATCTTGATGATACTTGGTGGTAATGATCAGTTCACTAATCCCACTTGGCTGCCCAATTTTTATTCTTCTAGGTTGAAGCGTTCGTTTCCAGTAACAGTTTGAATTTTTAGGTTTCACTCTGTTTTCTGCTATATAGTTAGATGTGTTTGAAACTCTAAATCAAACACGGTTTGTGCTAGCTCCATGAAACTTGACCAAATGAAGTAGTTCTATGTTCTATCTGTATGGTTTGTTTCCTCTTGAAGTACCCCATGCAGAGACTGGCGAAAAACACTTTCGTTTGAAAGGGGTTGCCAAGCTTCCAGAAAACTACTTTTTTGCTGAAATCTCAGCAAACATTTTTTCATCAAATCTTGATGATACTTGGTGGTAATGATCAGTTCACTAATCCCACTTGGCTGCCCAATTTTCATTCTTCTAGGTTGAAGCATTCGTTTCCAGTAACAGTTTGAATTTTTAGGTTTGACTCTGTTTTCTCCTACATAGATAGCTGTGTTTGGAATTCTAAATCAAACACGGTTGTGCTAGCTCCTTGAAACTTGACCAAATGAAGAAGTTCTAAGTTGTATCTCTATGGATTGTTTCCTCTTGAAGTACCCCATGCAGAGACTGGGAAAAACACTTTCGTTTGAAAGGGGTTGCCAAACTTCCAAAAAACTACTAGTTTGCTGAAATCTCAGCAAACATTTTTTCACCAAATCTTGATGATACTTGGTGGTAATGATCAGTTCACTAATCCCACTTGGCTGCCCAATTTTCATTCTTCTAGGTTGAAGCATTCTTTTCCAGTAATGTTTGAATTTTTAGGTTTCACTCTGTTTTCTCCTACATAGATAGCTGTGTTTGGAATTCTAAATCAAACACGGTTTTTGCTAGCTCCTTGAAACTTGACCAAATGAAGAAGTTCTAAGTTGTATCTCTATGGTTTGGTTTCCTCTTGAAGTACCCCATGCAGACACTGGGGAAAAACACTTTCGTTTGAAAGGGGTTGCCAAGCTTCCAAAAAACTACTAGTTTGCTGAAATATCAGCAAACATTTTTTCACCAAATCTTGATGATACTTGGTGGTAATGATCAGTTCACTAATCCCACTTGGCTGCCCTATTTTTATTCTTCTAGGTTGAAGCGTTCGTTTCCAGTAACAGTTTGAATTTTTAGGTTTCACTCTGTTTTCTCCTACATAGATAGCTGTGTTTGGAATTATAAATCAAACACGGTTCGTGCTAGCTCCATGAAACTTGACCAAATGAAGTAGTTCTAAGTTGTATCTCTATGGTTTGTTTCCTCTTGAAGTACCCCATGCAGAGACTGGCAAAAAACACTTTCGTTTGAAAGGTGTTGCCAAGCTTCCAAAAAACTACTAGTTTGCTGAAATCTCAGCAAACATTTTTTCACCAAATCTGGATGATACTTGGTGGTAATGATCAGTTCACTAATCCCACTTGGCTGCCCTATTTTTATTCTTCTAGGTTGAAGCGTTCGTTTCCAGTAACAGTTTGAATTTTTAGGTTTCACTCTGTTTTCTGCTATACAGTTAGATGTGTTTGAAACTCTAAATCAAACACGGTTTGTGCTAGCTCCATGAAACTTGACCAAATGAAGTAGTTCTAAGTTCTATCTGTATGGTTTGTTTCCTCTTGATGTACCCCATGCAGAGACTGGCGAAAAACAGTTTCGTTTGACAGGGGTGGCCAAGCTTCCAAAAAACTACTAGTTTGCTGAAACTCAGCAAACATTTTTTCACCAAATCTTGATGATACTTGGTGGTAATGATCAGTTCACTAATCCCACTTGGCTTCCCAATTTTTATTCTTCTAGGTTGAAGCATTCGTTTCCAGTAACAGTTTGAATTTTTAGGTTTCACTCTGTTTTCTCCTACATAGATAGCTGTGTTTGGAATTCTAAATCAAACACGGTTTGTGCTAGCTCCTTGAAACTTGACCAAATGAATTAGTTCTAAGATGTATCTCTATGGATTGTTTCCTCTTGAAGTACCCCATGCAGAGACTGGGGAAAAACACTTTCGTTTGAAAGGGGTTGCCAAACTTCCAAAAAACTACTAGTTTGCTGAAATTTCAGCAAACATTTTTTCACCAAATCTTGATGATACTTGGTGGTAATGATCAGTTCACTAATCCCACTTGGATGCCCAATTTTCATTCTTCTAGGTTGAAGCATTCTTTTCCAGTAATGTTTGAATTTTTAGGTTTCACTCTGTTTTCTCCTACATAGATAGCTGTGTTTGGAATTCTAAATCAAACACGGTTTGTGCTAGCTCCTTGAAACTTGACCAAATGAAGAAGTTCTAAGTTGTATCTCTATGGTTTGTTTCCTTTTGAAGTACCACATGCAGACACTGGGGAAAAACACTTTCGTTTGAAAGGGGTTGCCAAGCTTCCAAAAAACTACTAGTTTGCTGAAATATCAGCAAACATTTTTTCACCAAATCTTGATGATACTTGGTGGTAATGATCAGTTCACTAATCCCACTTGGCTGCCCTATTTTTTTCTTCTAGGTTGAAGCGTTCGTTTCCAGTAACAGTTTGAATTTTTAGGTTTCACTCTGTTTTCTCCTACATAGATAGCTGTGTTTGGAATTATAAATCAAACACGGTTTGTGCTAGCTCAATGAAACTTGACCAAATGAAGTAGTTCTAAGTTGTATCTCTATGGTTTGTTTCCTCTTGAAGTAACCCATGCAGAGACTGGCGAAAAACACTTTGGTTTGAAAGGGGTTGCCAAGCTTCCAAAAAACTACTAGTTTGCTGAAATCTCAGCAAACATTTTTTCACCAAATCTGGATGATACTTGGTGGTAATGATCAGTTCACTAATCCCACTTGGCTGCCCAATTTTCATTCTTCTAGGTTGAAGCATTCGTTTCCAGTAACAGTTTGAATTTTTAGGTTTCATTCTGTTTTCTCCTACATAGATAGCTGTGTTTGGAATTCTAAATCAAACACGGTTTGTGCTAGCTCCTTGAAACTTGACCAAATGAAGAAGTTCTAAGTTTTATCTCTATGGATTGTTTCCTCTTGAAGTACCCCATGCAGAGACTGGGGAAAAAAACTTTCGTTTGAAAGGGGTTGCCAAACTTCCAAAAAACTACTAGTTTGCTGAAATCTCAGCAAACATTTTTTCACCAAATCTTGATGATACTTGGTGGTAATGATCAGTTCACTAATCCCACTTGGCTGCCCAATTTTCATTCGTCTAGGTTGAAGCATTCTTTTCCAGTAATGTTTGAATTTTTAGGTTTCACTCTGTTTTCTCCTACATAGATAGCTGTGTTTGGAATTCTAAATCAAACACGGTTTGTGCTAGCTCCTTGAAACTTGACCAAATGAAGAAGTTCTAAGTTGTATCTCTATGGTTTGTTTCCTCTTGAAGTACCCCATGCAGAGACTGGGGAAAAACACTTTCGTTTGAAAGGGGTTGCCAAGCTTCCAAAAAACTACTAGTTTGCTGAAATATCAGCAAACATTTTTTCACCAAATCTTGATGATACTTGGTGGTAATGATCAGTTCACTAATCCCACTTGGCTGCCCTATTTTTATTCTTCTAGGTTGAAGCGTTCGTTTCCAGTAACAGTTTGAATTTTTAGGTTTCACTCTGTTTTCTGCTATATAGTTAGATGTGTTTGAAACTCTAAATCAAACACAGTTTGTGCTAGCTCCATGAAACTTGACCAAATGAAGTAGTTCTAAATTCTATCTGTATGGTTTGTTTCCTCTTGATGTACCCCATGCAGAGACTGGCGAAAAACACTTTCGTTTGAAAGGGGTTGCCAAGCTTCCAAAAAACTACTAGTTTGCTGAAATATCAGCAAACATTTTTTCACCAAATCTGGATGATACTTGGTGGTAATGATCAGTTCACTAATCCCACTTGGCTGCCCTATTTTTATTCTTCTAGGTTGAAGCGTTCGTTTCCAGTAACAGTTTGAATTTTTAGGTTTCACTCTGTTTTCTGCTATATAGTTAGATGTGTTTGAAACTCTAAGTCAAACACGGTTTGTGCTAGCTCCATGAAACTTGACCAAATGAAGTAGTTCTAAGTTCTATCTGTATGGTTTGTTTCCTCTTAATGTACCCCATGCAGAGACTGGCGAAAAACACTTTCGTTTGAAAGGGGTGGCCAAGCTTCCAAAAAACTACTAGTTTGCTGAAACTCAGCAAATATTTTTTCACCAAATCTTGATGATACTTGGTGGTAATGATCAGTTCACTAATCCCACTTGGCTGCCCAATTTTTATTCTTCTAGGTTGAAGCATTCGTTTCCAGTAACAGTTTGAATTTTTAGGTTTCACTCTGTGTTCTCTACATAGATAGCTGTGTTTGGAATTCTAAATCAAACACGGTTTGTGCTAGCTCCTTGAAACTTGACCAAATGAAGTAGTTCTAAGTTCTATCTCTATGGTTTGTTTCCTCTTGAAGTACCCCATGCGGAGACTGGCGAAACACACTTTCGTTTGAAGGGGTTGCCAAGCTTCCAAAAAACTACTAGTTTGCTCAAATTTCAGGAAACATTTTTTCACCAAATCTGGATGATACTTGGTGGTAATGATCAGTTCACTAATCCCTCTTGGCAGCCCAAATTTCATTCTTCTAGGTTGAAGCATTTGTTTCCAGTAACAGTTTGAATTTTTAGGTTTCACTCTGTTTTCTCCTACATAGATAGCTGTGTTTGGAATTCTAAATCAAACACGGTTTGTGCTAGCTCCTTGAAACTTGACCAAATGAAGTAGTTCTAAGTTCTATCTCTATGGTTTGTTTCCTCTTGAAGTACCCCATGCAGAGACTGGCAAAATACACTTTCGTTTGAAAGGTGTTGCCAAGCTTCCAAAAATCTACTAGTTTGCTGAAACCTCAGCAAACATTTTTTCACCAAATCTTGATGATACTTGGTGGTAATGATCAGTTCACTAATCCCACTTGGCATCCCAATTTTGATTCTTCTAGGTTGAAGCGTTCGTTTCCAGTAACAGTTTGAATTTTTAGGTTTCACTCTGTTTTCTCCTACGTAGATAGCTGTGTTTGGAATTCTAAATCAAAAACGGTTTGTGCTAGCTTCTTGAAACTTGACCAACTGAAGTAGTTCTAAGTTCTATCTCTATGGTTTGTTTCCTCGTGAAGTACCCCATGCAGAGACTGGCGAAAAACACTTTCGTTAGAAAGGGGTTGCCAAGCTTCCAAAAAACTACTAGTTTGCTGAAATCTCAGCAAACATTTTTTCACCAAATCTGGATGATACTTGGTGGTAATGATCAGTTCACTAATCTCACTTCTCTGCCCAATTTTCATTCTTCTAGGTTGAAGCATTCATTTCCAGTAACAGTTTGAATTTTTAGGTTTCACTCTGTTTTCTCGTACATAGATAGCTGTGTTTGGAATTATAAATCAAACACGGTTTGTGCTACCTCCATGAAACTTGACCAAATAAAGTAGTTCTAAGTTGTATCTCTATGGTTTGTTTCCTCTTGAAGTACCCCATGCAGAGACTGGCGAAAAACACTTTCGTTTTAAAGGGGTTGAAAAGCTTCCAAAAATCTACTAGTTTGCTGAAATCTCAGCAAACATTTTTTCACCAAATCTTTATGATACTTGGTGGTAGGGATCAGTTCACTAATCCCACTTGGCTGCCCAATTTTTATTCTTCTAGGTTGAAGCGTTCGTTTCCAGTAACAGTTTGAATTTTTAGGTTTCACTCTGTTTTCTTCTATATAGTTAGATGTGTTTGAAACTCTAAATCAAACACGGTTTGTGCTAGCTCCTTGAAACTTGACCAAATGAAGTAGTTCTAAGTTCTATCTCTATGGTTTGTTTCCTCTTGAAGTACCCCATGCAGAGACTGGCGAAAAACACTTTCGTTTGAAAGGGGTTGCCAAGCTTCCAAAAAACTACTGGTTTGCTGAAATCTCAGCAAACATTTTTTCACCAAATCTTGATGATACTCGGTGGTAATGATCAGTTCACTAATCCCACTTGGCTGCCCAATTTTTATTCTTCTAGGTTGAAGCATTCGTTTCAGTAACAGTTTGAATTTTTAGGTTTCACTCTGTTTTCTCCTACATAGATAGCTGTGTTTGGAATTCTAAATCAAACACGGTTTGTGCCAGCTTCTTCAAACTTGACCAAATGAAGTAGTTCTAAGTTCTATCTCTATGGTTTGTTTCCTCTTGAAGTACCCCATGCAGAGACTGGCGAAAACACTTTCGTTTGAAAGGGGTTGCCAAGCTTCCAAAAAACTACTAGTTTGCTGAAATCTCAGCAAATATTTTTTCACCAAAACTGGATGATACTTGGTGGTAATGATCAGTTCCCTAATCCCACTTGGCTGCCCAATTTTCATTCTTCTAGGTTGAAGCATTTGTTTCCAGTAACAGTTTGAATTTTTAGGTTTCACTCTGTTTTCTGCTATATAGTTAGATGTGTTTGAAACTCTAAATGAAAGACGGTTTGTGCTAGCTCCTTGAAACTTGACCAAACGAAGTAGTTTTAAATTCTGTCTCTATGGTTTGTTTCCTCTTGAAGTACCCCATGCAGAGACTGGCGAAAAACACTTTCGTTGAAAGGGGTTGCCAAGCTTCCAAAAAACTACTTGTTTGCTGAAATCTCAGCAAACATTTTTTCACCAAATCTTGATGATACTTGGTGGTAATGATCAGTTCACTAATCCCACTTGGCTGCCCAATTTTTATTCTTCTAGGTTGAAGCGTTCGTTTCCAGTAACAGTTTGAATTTTTAGGTTTCACTCTGATTTCTGCTATATAGTTAGATGTGTTTGAAACTCTAAATCAAACACGGTTTTTGCTAGCTCCATGAAACTTGACCAAATGAAGTAGTTCTAAGTTCTATCTGTATGGTTTGTTTCCTCTTGAAGTACCCCATGCAGAGACTCTCGAAAAACACTTTCGTTTGTAAGGGGTGGCCAAGCTTCCAAAAAACTACTAGTTTGCTGAAATCTCAGCAAACATTTTTTTACCAAATCTTGATGATACTTGGTGGTAATGATCAGTTCACTAATCCCACTTGGCTGCCCAATTTTTATTCTTCCAGGTTGAAGCATTCGTTTCCAGTTACAGTTTGAATTTTTAGGTTTCACTCTTTTTTCT